>NC_058044.1:18684705-18852205 GCF_020085105.1 Siniperca chuatsi
TCAGGTTTTGGCTGACAGACCTCCGTAGTTTAACTGGCAGTCTGTAGGGAGCCCCAGATATTGTTTGTTGTAACTAAACGTATCTCATGGTAACTGTATTTAGGTTGCAGTTATCAGACTGGAATCAAAGAAAATATGTATTGTTTATTATCTGATCCGTTTTTCTTTGGTTGGTGGATGTTTTGCCTGATCAGCCACCACCTGTTAACACCCCTTCTTTTGGCATGTATTAGCAATAATATGGATTCATTTCTCAGATCCTGGCGCAGTGAAATTGAAAGGCAGCAGACTGATGGAGGGGCCTGTCTCATAATGCAGGACAACTTTACTCTGTAAAACCCAGGACAGCCCTTTTTCACTTTAGCTCATGTTCCAGATTTTAGTGGGTTTCTGATTGAACTTTGCAAAATGATCAAGAAAACATAGTTATAGGGCTGTGTGATAGTGTCCAAATTAAAAATCACAGCAACACCTCTTTCTATTTCCAGAACCAACTCAGATATACAGATTTCTCCGCACAAGGAACTTGATTGCAGTAAGTGAATTACCATACATCTCTTTTCTATGAGTCATTTCATTGATTAGCCAGCACAGTTAAATTGAGGGATTAATTAATTAATCTATTCTTTTTTCCCTTCTTAGCCCATATTTTTGCACAGGACACTCACCTTCATGTCTCACAGAAACGGTCGATCAAATGCCAGAAGGTATGAAATCTGATGTGTTTTCAGTTATGATATATGAACGGAGTTCCTTTTTTATACATATGAAGATGCACCAGCAGTGTTTTTAAAAGATGATTCGTACCAGATATGTTTATAATCTCATTTAGGATCTGTTGTAGTATTAACTAACTGATTTTGAACCTGTGTGACTTTGAATCCTTCGTCCCAGGAAAACATTCAAAGTGGATGATATGTTGCAGAAGGTGGAGAAGATGAAGGGAGAGCAGGATTCTCCAAGGTAACACTGCTCTACAACAGCTGATGTGCCCCTTTTTATTGCTGGATAGTTTTTTAGGGACTAAAATACCAGAGAAACTGGTTTGACACCAGTCATGACCATTCATATTAACAGTCCAAGCACTAGATATGCCATAATTTCACCTGTGCATTTTTCTGTTGGTTCTTTAGTTTGTCTTCACATCTACAGTTAACCTTCACTGGGTTCTTCCATAAGGATGGTAAGCACATTTTACTCTTAACAAAGTACTTGTGTTTAGTATGCTTGTTTAAAGGGAAACACTCAGAAATGCATAGAAAATTGTCAGAGTAAGGAAGTTTTTGTTGTTGCTTATAGTCATGCTGTCATTAGGCATTCCTGCAATATCCAGTTGTCATTGAGTGCTTTTACATGTATACTAGTATCCTTGTCATGATTGTGTTTTTTGGAGTGTCCCGGTTATGTGTTGCGCATGTAAACACCATATCCTGGTGTCAGAAACCTGGATAAGGCCTTATTCTGGTTTTGAGAAACTTGGACATTCCACCTGGAATACTCCGGTAGAAACCGAGATATTGTGGCATGTAAACACCTTAACACAGTGGCTGAGATGTTGAGGAATCAAGACACAACTGCACACAGATGATCAGAAACCTGCATACTGTTCGAATAATACAGCGATATGAATAACCAGGTTTCTTTTATTGGTTCAATATAACATGACAAAAAGACATAGGACAGTTGGACGAAGTTAAAACATACAGACATTAGGACATTAAGACAAGTACAGTACAACAGTTTATATTGAACTGGGAGGTTGAGTTTGGCTAGTGTTTGTGACATGACATGTAAGATTAGGTGAAGTATGTTTGTAACGAGGATGGCTAATGAGTAATGACAAAGGAAAGAGACAAGGTAGGGAAAATAATAAATAAGTAATAATAATGATGAAAATAGAGGATGTGGGTGATTTTAGCCTTGTGGGGTTGTAAATTGACCATGTACAGCCCCTGGCCAGCATGCCGGGGAGGGAGGGGGGGGCCATAGGGTGGGTTCGGGGTGGCAGCAGGGGGCAGGACAGCAGGGTCCACCCCAGAGGTATAAGCATTAATGGATTTTTAAGCGTTTTGTGGGAGTTGTCGCGGTGGGCCACCCCCAGACCCATCGGAGGGGATCGGTCTACTGCTAAACTTCCCATCCGGGATCGCCCCCAGACTTGTAGAAGGGAGCAGGTCCGATATTGGTTGGTGGAGGTTTTGTTTTTTTATTTTTATGTTTTCCTTTTTTTTTTTTGTTGTTTTGTCCTCTCCTCCCCTCTCCAGTTTAATCTTTAAAAACCAGGTTTCTCATGTTCCATGTAAACATCAGTTCCTGGATAAGATCAAAACCAGAATAAGGGTCAAAACCAGGATACTAGTGCACATGTAAACACACTCATTGTAAGTGCTGTGTTGCCATGACACCACCTAACTGCAGTCAACAACTGCTGGCATGCTAAAGAATTGTATTGAAGCAAGCAGTTTTCCTCAAAAAATGTCAAACACACACTGATACCAGTGACAGGAGGAGTGGACACGCTTCTCAGGAGCGACGCAGAAGAAGCTTTGTATACCAATAAGAGCATCAGCCTTACAACTAGTACATAGAGAGAACAATGAAAATCATGTGTGCTTCACGTTAATGTTATCTAGGATCTTGTTTATCAAAAATGGACAGAAGGATGACACTAAACTTGTTTTGTGTCCTTACAGAAAAGCCATCTCAGAATTCAGAAAATGAACAAAATTCTGTGTCCTTAGAGGTGCTACTTGTCAAAGTCTGCCATAAAAAACGCAAGGTAAAGTGAAATATTATTGAGCCAGTCTCTCACTTAAAGAAAATAATTGAATCTGCTGTTACTTACTAGTGATGGTGTTTGTTAAATTAAGTTAGGATATTTTTCTTTCAGGATGTCAGCTGCCCGGTTAAGCAAGTGCCTACAGGTAAAAAGCAGGTGCCTTTGAATCCTGACAGTAACCTAACCAAGCCCGGCTCGTACCCTTCCTTACTGGTCTCCAGCAACGAATTTGAGCCCAGCAACAGCCACATGGTCAAGTCCTATTCGCTCCTGTTCAGGGTGTCACGCACAGGGAGGAGAGATACTAATGGTCTGGTCAATGGCGAGGCCAACGAGAACATTGGTAGGACATCCACATCAAAGCCATTTGTGTTCTGTTTCTGCCGAAGTACAGCTTGTATGGGGATGAATGATTTAACAGTGCATGATAGTTCAGAATTGGGCAACAGAAAGCTGCTGTTGGCAAGGAAGGTCTTTTCTTCGGGCGCATCATCTGAAACAATAATGTTGGCTGTAACTGAAATGGTTACTGGTTGGATATGAAATTTCTCACTCTATTTTTGTATTTTCATTTTTGTTTGTGCAAAGATGTTACCGATACTCCTAGCAGAAAGAAGAGAAGTTTATCCCATAGAGATGAAGGAGAGACCACAGAGACCTATGTTGCACAGATGACTGTCTTTGATAAGAATAGGTAAGGTCTTGTCATTAAGTTGTAAAATCCCTTTTA
The DNA here is from genome assembly GCF_020085105.1 of Siniperca chuatsi. Lineage (NCBI taxonomy): Eukaryota > Metazoa > Chordata > Actinopteri > Centrarchiformes > Sinipercidae > Siniperca > Siniperca chuatsi. The sequence goes on from NC_058044.1 coordinate 18,688,215, forward strand.
CCGTTCCTTTTTCACTACTTTAAAATCATTCCTCTTGATTTGTTTTCTGCAGGAGATTGCAGCTGCTGGATGGGGAGTACGAGGTGTCAATGCAAGGCATGGAGGACAGCCCTGTCAGCAAGAAGCGAGCTACATGGGAAACCATTCTTGATGGAAAGGTGTGTGTGAGACTTTTTTTTTTTTTTTGATCCCAGGGTTTTCTCCTCCTTGGCTCCCTTTCTTAACTTAGGGTTTGTTGTCCTCTTCACACCACATCACTGACCATTACTCTGTATGACTGTCCCACAGAGACTACCACCATTTGAGACATTTTCTCAGGGACCCACATTGCAGTTCATGCTGCGTTGGACAGGTGATGCTAGTGGAAAGTCCACTGCCCCCGTGGCCAAACCCCTTGCTACTCGTAACTCCGACAGCTCCAGCCCCATGGAGACGAGGACCAGCAACCACCGAGCTGCCCTCATGAGTAAGTACTAAAACACCATAAGATAGCTTTAACTTTGTTTTAAGATAAGGCTGATTTTAGAAATGCACTGTGATGTGGAGGATTTCTATCAGTGTTGTTGTGTGGAACCATCACATTTTCCAGAATCCTTTTTATTACAGCTTGAATTACATTTAACCTTGTATTACATTTAAGAGCAGGAGGCAGAAAACATCAATAGATGAGGGAGGATGGGAGGGGACATAAATGGTTCACAATTCCACCTTCTGCTTTATTAAAAGTACTGCAGAAGTGATCATAAACAGCACCAAACAAAGAACTGAAGGTAATTTTTTTTTTTTTTTCATGCCAGGTTCTCTAAGCAAAGCTGAATGGGTCATGGTTTTGCAATTTTCACCCACTGCAATATTGGTGTGGGATGGTCTATTTGTGAATCTGAATCTGGCAGAAAGCACTCAGTGAGTCATAACTGTTGTGTCCCTTTTCAGACATGCACATCACTCCATGAATGTTACTGGAAACTTAACATGTCAATCTTTGAATAAGGCCCTGGTCATGTTCCTGTAGAAGTCATGAAGTATGTGCATACTGTATATGAGCAATTGGGAATTGAGTTTTTACTTAACATTGTGTCATTTTTTAACTCTGTTTGGGCTGTGTGAAATGGGCAGCAGATTCTATATGTTTTGTCTAATAAAAGAATAAATGTATAAGAAAACATATTGGTGATACAACCCATGAGACCTGTAAACACTCTTCTTTCTTCTAATGATTACATTCCAGCTGTTGTGATAGGAAGGAATGGGGTTTTTTTGTCCAAATATTGCAGGAACATTGCTGCTCTATCTGTAATGGTCCCGCCATATTTTTAATGGATCCATAATGGAACATTGACATAACAGAGAAATATGTTTGAATGCCAAAAAGCCATTACTTTTAACAGGTAGATGAATGCAATGTTACAGATTCCATGTCTGAAAAGGGGCTTTAGCAACAGAAATAGAGCTTGATGTTTTGGGAAAACAATGCAATTTCTACATTTTCTCAAATACATGCTGAATGTATCAAATCGAATTTTATGATTTGGTGGTTCTCCAAGAAATAACCTCTCCATCTGTTCCCGTCAGCAGTGAAAGAGTCAGTCAGCACAGACATTCAGACGAGGAAAGAGCAGGTCCCGTGTGAGCCGCGGCAGAAGCTACGTATATTTTATCAGGTACACCGCACTACAGTAAAAAAACACAACTGGGACACTGATTTACAAGACTCTTTTGGTGAGGTGGCTGAAAATCAAAATGTCTTTGTGGTCTGGTTTTTTTTTTTAAATGCTTGGAATTACTGTTACATTTTGAGACCTAACTGGTTTGTAATTGTTCATCACAACTAGTACGAGGTTCATAAATCTAGTTTTAAACAATTAATAGTTTTGACCCTGTTGGGCACTCGGTCCTTCGGGTTTGTGTACTAAAATGTGACAGTAACTCTGATGTTAAGCAATACTGTCACCATATCACCCATTTACATCTGTGATAAGCTCACCTTCTCTGGTTTAGCTTTCAACTAATGTGATCTGTCCTTGTTCAGTTCCTATACAACAATAACACACGGCAGCAAACAGAGGCAAGAGATGATCTTCACTGTCCCTGGTGTACCCTGAACTGCAGCAAACTGTACAGCCTGCTCAAACACCTCAAACTCTCCCACTCCCGCTTCATCTTCAACTATGTGGTAAGGAACGGAGTGTGCATGGTGGGGCTAGTCTTGTGTCTTCGTAAGACACCACCTGATTTCAAGCAATTTCGAAGTCTACAAATACCAAAATAACCAAAGATACTGTGTGTGTGTGTGTGTGTGTGTGTGTAAAGCCGTATCTCAGTCACCACCACTCGGTAACAAACACAGACAGCTTGGTGGATGAATGCTAAAAGCAAGAGGCAACTGTTTCTTGGTTAGTTTATTCTGAAATGATTCTTTGACTATCTCTGGAGAGCAGCTCTTATGTGCTATGTCATTTTTGCAAGAATAGAGTTGTATCACACAGTTGCTGAAGCAATATCAGGCTGTGGCTACGCAGACAGTACTTGTTAGCAGGATGAATACATTTAATTTTTGTCTTTTCTTGGGATTTGTTGATAATAGACAAACCTAAGCCTTAATCTTTTGAAGTGCATACTGTGCAGCTGTATTGGGGGGGGGGGATAATATCGGCTCTGGACTCTGTATTGAAAGAAACTCAGTATTATATGACTCAAGTCAGGATTGGTGCAAAAAACATAATCCGGACTTTTCAAGAAGTTTGTGATAATTTAAAAGGTAAGTTTTATTTAAGATATGTGTGATGACTGTGCATTGCAGATGTTGAAAAACCTGCTTGCTTCTGCTTCTCTGTACTCTTTCACAGTTTGCAGACCACCCACAGTGGACTGCTTACTGGTGTTTCCTGGGGGGGAGCACCTCAGGTTGAGTGTGCACCTGCTAACTTTTTACTTGTGGTACATATGCAGTGCAAATCATCATCTGTCAAACCACAAAGGGCAACCACTGTTTAACAAGGGGTCTAGGAAAACTTCTCTACTCTCACCAATTTTTTAATTGCAGCTAGTTGCTTCTCATTCTCCATGTTTCTCTTTTCCTCTACCCTCTCTTACAATGCTCCTAGCAGAGCACCCTCCATTTACCTGTCTGAACAGGCACTTTTATCCAAAGCACAATGCGGCTTACCCTATGAGAAGTCCCACTGCTAACCTTGACAGTTAGTAACAGGTTCCCCTTGATCAGAATAAGTACCAGGCCTTCTGTGTTTCTGCTGAATACAATATCCTGAAGAATTCCACTAATTTTCTTTTGTAAAATTTGCAGCCTCACCCCAAAGGAGCAAGGATAGATGTGTCCATCAATGAGTGCTATGACGGCTCTTACGTTGGCAACCCTCAGGACATCCACAGCCAACCCGGCTTTGCTTTCAGCCGCAATGGCCCCGTCAAGAGGACTGCTGTAACTCACATACTGGTTTGCAGGTAAACTTGTGCCCTTTGTTCAAAAGCAGTGTTCATCTTCAAAGTCAACGCATGTCAGACAATGTAATTAACTTACTTTAAATGACCACTTTAATTGGCTTTTCATTCTGGTCTGGTTTAGTGATGAATTGGTATAATCAATTGAATTAACTGTTCATGAGCAATGAGCTGGGTTAAACCACATTTAGAACAAGGATAGTTTGTGGCACTCTGCAAGAAAGTGACCCTAAATAGATGAGCTTTTTTCAGTCGGCAGGTTTCTCATACTGGTGTGGTAATTAAAGAAAAGTGTGGTAAATATTCAAGATGGGATGTTCTGATTAAGACACTTTTTTTTTTTTTTTTTGTAAGACTTGAGTGATTGACACGGATGTCCCAATCAAGGTTATTTATTTATTTTTGGGCCTCTCTCCCGATCCAAGTCTCTCTCTGTTGGATTTATTGGAACTAAAACGCTTGCAGTTGTAAAGTGGTATTACAGAGTGGAGCTTCTTGCCTCACAAATGATCTCTGGCCGAGTACAGACACCACCTTACAGAGAGCACTTTAACCAGACAACAGACAAGTTTCATTTGGCCTGTTGGACTAATCACAGTAGAGTTCAGTAAAGAGAGTCGGATGTTGATAGACTTTATTTTAGCTGATACCGATCCACTAAAATATGCCCGGACTGGAACATCTCTAGTGATTGATCATAGTTGATAGTTTGTTTATGGTGCAAAGTTGGTTGCATTTTATAAAATATACCAAAAAATGAAGGGGGTAATTGGGCTATCAGTATGTAATATCTAACAAATGAGAGTATGGAGATTTTGAAATTCCAACGTACATAGATTTCTTTCCTCTCTCCCTTCCACTAGGCCCAAGAGGACCAAACCGAGCCTGTCAGAGTTCCTGGAGACTGAGGACGGAGAGCTGGAGCAGCAGAGGACCTATGTCAGCGGACACAACCGTCTGTACTTCCACAGTGACAGCTGCATGCCCCTGCGGCCCCAGGAGATGGAAGAGGACAGTGAGGACGAGAGAGATCCAGAGTGGCTCAGAGAGAAGACTGCCACGGTGAGAAGCCATAACTCATTGTGTCGTTTTGTGTCTGGCTTCACTGTAAATGAAGATGTCACACTACTTATGGAGACACCCTTAAATGTCCAGAGAGTTGCTAAAGAGGAAATTTCTCAAGTTATTGCCACCCACTGAAGCACACACAGAATCTCATCTCAGCTGTGTTTTTTCACTTGTGTACTTTGTTACTGTTGTTACTCTGTATTGGGAACTGTTCCTGGACTTAATGCTTGATGTTAAAATTTTGACTGACTTGAGAGGCATTGACTCAAGTCCGTGTTGATGATGGTCATTGTAATTTATGGTGTTGAAGTGTGTTGCATTCTAAGGAGGACAAGAAAAACTGTATAAGGGTCTTGTACTTAACATTGTGTCAATATGCAAAAAGACATCTGGGCAGTTTCATTGGTTCAATAATGCAGTTAACCTTGTAACACAACGTACACGTCAGCTAAACATTATAATGCAGAGATACGTACTTAAGATTGGCAGGAAGTTCATAACAGCATTATGACTGGAAAGCTGCTTTCTCAGCATCTTGTGTAGTTGGTAATTATCATTGATTCAGATGGACAACAACACTTGTATCTCTTAAAACAAGTGCGTTCTTCACTAATGCAAGTAACAAGAACCCAGTAATGAAATCAATCAAAGGAAAAAACTGTGTAGTAACCTTGACTGAGGCCAGTAAACTGGAACAATCACACTTAGAATAAAAGTGGTTGTATGTGAGTGTTTCTGAGGTGCTCAGAGAAAATCTTAAGAGAAGGGGAAAAACAAAAATGAAGCTTTGGAATACTGATTTTGGTGTCAGATTACCATGGCAACAACGAGTCAAAGCATTTGGGTCAGCCCTTCTCCCCATAAATAACTTAAAAGGTGCTCAGAGTAAAAACTATTGCCAACACAGAACAATTTGTCAGCTTGCTCTTACACCCGTACACAACATTTTTATCACTTTAGTATTGATTTCCTGAACCTGCTAACATTACTTGTTGTAGTCTCTGTCAATACTCATTTCACTGTCAGGGCGAACAGAAAATGCCTAAAATGAATTGATCATCATTTAAAAAAAGGTTCCCTTGCTTTCAACACCAAACGTCATTACAGTGTGTTCACAAGTATTGGAGTATGACATAAGTTGTACTGTTAAGCACCATGGTTGTTTTTAGCTTTTCTCATACATACATCGGAGGTAGTTAGCCCTTCTTTAGTGTTGTGGTATTTTACTAGCTGAGATGACAATGTGTTCGTATTGCATCATCATAATTTGTACACTTTTGTTTTTTACTTACAGCAACTGGATGAGTTCACAGATGTCAATGAGGGAGAGAAGGAAGTGATGAAGCTGTGGAACCTGCACGTCATGAAGCATGGGTGCGTTCAATACAACAGTGCTGGGAAGTGGTGGATGTTACTCGATCCTCGTACAGCATTCCTGAAGCTGATATTTAAGCAAACTAATTGGTTGTGTATTAATGTAGATTTATTTTTGATGGGTAACTTGCCTAAACCCTGAAGAGAATTTCTTGAATTTTGTTGCTATGGAAAACTGTATGCTCAAACAGGAGGGCCACTACAGATTGAAAACAAATCCGAAGCACTTCACTGTGATCTCTCATATGTACCCTATGTCTATTGGAGCTGTGGCATCAATTTAGTCAAATATGCAGTAGTTGTACATTTTGTGACTGCTACTCTTGTCCCATCAATCTATTGAAACACTAGAAACTAAGCTCTTCTGTTCTCTATGTTCCCTGCAGTTTCATAGCAGACAACCAGATGAATCAGGCCATCATGCTTTTCGCGGAGAACCGTGGTGCCCACATCATCCGCCGCAACCTCTGCCGCAACTTCCTCCTGCATCTAGTCAGCATGCACGACTTCAACCTGGTGAGCACAGCCACCATTGACCGTGCCATGGCCCGTCTGCGACAGATCCAAGAGGAGCTGCCAGACACTGAGGAGGCGCAGCAGGACCAGACTCTGGTATCAGCAGGAGCCTGCAACGGCAACGCCGTCACCTCCACTGGGGGGAAACAGGGCAAGAGGACAAAAAGCGCACTAACAGACTGATGTTGGATGGATGGATGGATGGATGGAACAATGATTGTCGCGGTTTTTTTTTGGTTTTTTTTGTTTTGATTTGGGTGTTTTTCTTCTTCAATGAACATTACCAACCCTTTGGTGCTTAGATAGGTGGGAGAACTGGTCACCGGAGGATCTGACCTGAAGCAGACCAGCATACAAGGTAAACAAGTTTTTGGAACTTGGAATTGAACCAAATATGAACTATATAAAAGTGAATCACCCACATCTACACAAACCAGGAATTTGAGGACTGGATGATGTCAGTTGAACCTACTTAATATGCATTTTGTAGGTGTGGCTGAAGTATCTGTCTTTGGGTGAGAGAGTGAACAAACAAAGTCTTCTGGTGTGGCACGACTGCCTTTGGTATGTCCTTGTTATAGACAACTGTATCAAGACTACAGTTAAAACTGTACTGGTAACATTGTCACTCTTGATTATTTGTACACAAACAATAACCTTGTTGAGAACTTATCCTTTTAGCTGATTATTTTAGCACTTGGTGTTTGTATTTAGAAAGCTTACCTTGAAATTGTCTTGTTTTTTATTCATGCTGCGCCAAATGTTAAATGCAGCTTTTCCACTGACATCAGTGGAGAAACTTTAGTGGGTTTGATTTCACTGTTGTGAATGACATTTAATTTCAAGGGTCATACAGTTAAGAGAACATTACAGTAAAAAAAAAAAATCTACACTTGGCATCAATGTCTAGAGTATATAAAGCCTGTAAAGCTTGTGTTAGGACCCCAAAATGGATTGTGGGTTTTGCTCGTAGGTTGCCATGACAATAGTGTTATACTGTAAGCCTTGGATCCTGGACAAGAAAATAAATTCAAAACTCCTACTTCATCACCCCTAAGCCTTTTGGCCTGCATTGATAATAGCTCAAGGAAAGCCAGGGAACTCAACTGTTCTGAATATTTTACTTCCTAAGACTTACTTAAACAACCAGCAGTGCATCACCCCATATGTCGTGTAGAGTGCATAGCATTCAAGACGTAAAAGTGAACAATTTTCTGATGCTTGACACCTGCAGTTTCTTTGAGGTGTGAACATGTTGGAATCACAATGTTAAACATGTTTTTGTTTTGTTTTTTAACATGGGTTCCGAGTATCAGTAGCTGATTGACAGAAATGTTTGTACATGTAATCACATGAAATGTTTAGCCGAGCCCTGTTCTGAATCCAATAATTAACAGATTGCAGTTCTTCTCTCAAAGCAATATGCTGTTTTATTGGATGGTTTGTTTCAGGTCCAAGTCAGTCTTCTGTCCTGTTAGGTGCAGTTTATGCCAAAGGGGAATATTTTCATCAGTCTCTTTAGTTCTGTATAATTTTTTCTTAGCGTCTTTTTCTTTTGTTCATTCCATGACTTTTTTTTTTTTTTTTTAAGCAGCAGTAATGTTTTGTAGTGTGCACATAAATCATCACCATTCATTATTTCATCAGACTTCCCTTGTGAACAACCAAATTAACAATATATTTTCCTCCCTCCAGTATGCATGGAGGGTTTATGTATTCATCTGGGGGAAAAGGAGACATATTCACCATTATTGTCAGAACACCCTGTTTAAAAAAAAAAAAATAATAATTGTGAACTGTACACTCTGGCTAAGGGGATTTTTATATTTAAAGAAATAAAATACATTTGACCTTATTCATGTCTGTAATGTTTTAGCGATTTTTGGACACTAGCCATCATTACACTCTCTCCATCACGGTCTCTGCCTCCCAATTCCAGTTGTATAACAGTCTGAGTAATACCATTCCCCCCAGGCTAAAACCTCTGATTATAAATTATATATAAAGAATTCATGCAACAAAAACTTAAGACATATTTCACATGTAGAATGAAATATTTTATTTTTCAGTAGCACAACTTTCTCCTTGGGGAAAAAAATGGGAGAACAAGCGAGTAAGTGAACCTTGAGTTGAGACAATTTTGTCAACTTCTGTTTTCAAGGTAAAGAATAAATAAACCCAAGTTAGATCTTTGACTTTGGCACCAAATTGATTTCATGATAAATGTTCAGTAAACTTAATTTTGCGGAGGTTTCATGAAGTCTACGTTTGAATTGTAAATAAAATGTAAAGGTGCATCACAGTGACTGAGGTCCAGTCCTAATGAGCTTTCAAGACCAGCCTTGTTTTTATAATGTTCATGTAAGGCAACACTGAATATGAATTGCATGTTAAATTGAATTGGGGGAAGTTACACTGCATCTGCAGCAACATGAAGCAGTTTGTTTCCCTTTGTTTTCTTCCTGGTAACAAAACATTTTCATTTGATATAATTCTGGCCAAAACTCTTTAGTCTTTTGTGTTTATTCCCCTTCCACCTTTCAACATTCCTTGTTCTTTTCTTTCTTCTTTGGATGTTAATATTTTCTACATTGTCAGCATCTCTCTCCTCAGGTGATTCTTGGTTGAGGTCTTCTTGCTCTGTGGACACAGTTGGTACTATAATAAAACTTGACTGGGGTTGTCTGCCCTCTTGAACAAAGGTACCCCTGCTGTTCCTTTCATTTTCCTCCTGGCAGCAGTAAATTGAGAGTCCTGGTGGTTGCTGGCCTGGTCTGACCCTCCATAGCCATATGTCTCAGATTTCCGATTTCCATCATCCACAGTTTGGCTATGTTGAACAAACTTCCTTCACACCGACTGGTCAAGTAGTGGCAGCGAACAGACCATAAAATTCAATGTCCTGTGCTTTAAGCTGTTTGCTTTCAAGGCAGATCATATAGGTTCATCTTTAATGTGGGAGAGCAACATGTCATCTAGGTCTAGGCTGGATCTCTGTGTGACAAAGGGGGGACATGTCTTCACTGACAGAGGCCCCTGGTTCATAGGAAGGACCTGTGGACAGTCAAGAGAACATGTTCACCATTGTTGGTGTCACACACCTAGTTTGACTTCTTTTTAAGGTGTCTCATGACTATTATTCTACCAAATAAGCAGTGTACGTTTCAAGGGACGCTGCTTATTTGGTAGACGTAGACAACAAGACATCTACAATCCTACACTGTAGGACCTTTCCTTCAGGACCCTGTCCAACACCTTACGCTGATGGTCCCCCTGTTTGCAGCGGGTCAACTGCTCCTCATATTCCGTGATAGCGCTTTCAGAACCCCCACATATCTCTGTTGCAGCCACTAATAGACGCGTATTAACGTACTCCCTCAATATAGTGCATTTTAGACATTGTGACGAGCTGTTTTCCTTTAGTTACGACTGCAAAACCAGCAAAACACACGTTCAAAAAAGACGCACAAAAGCAGGTAACAACCATAGACTGTATAAACCAGGTAACAACAGCAAGAGCTGCCACTCCGCACTTCATTTTGGGGGAATAAAAAAAGTGTTGGAGTTATGGTTTTAGAGGAAAATATGTCCTCCCCAACCTTTAAAGTTAATTTATGCCGTCAGAGTGTATAAACAACGTTTAGGCTTGTGTGATGTGTAGCTTACAACGACTTATCTGAATCAGTTCGCTTCACTTACTGAACTGTACAAGAGCATCCGTGCAACTTGTCTGTGCATACACGATCTTTGGCTTCACTAAACTTCTCGCGCTCGTTTTAAACGTCATTCTAGATCGACGCAACATGAACCGTTAGTGTTCAGAGGTTTGGTGTATTTATTTGTAGCGTTTACCTTTTAAACTTTAATGAATTTAGATCAAATACACGCTTAGCTAGCGTGGTCGGTGTAAAAGAAAATGGACACTTTTGCCTAAAGTTAACGTCGCACATATTGACATTAACCGCCGCATCACGCATGACCGCCAAGCAAGCGCCAAAGCCAAAATGCCACCGGAAAGTCTTTAAAATTGAAGTCCTTTACGATGCGAAACAAACTCAAACGGAACAAGACATGTAAAGATGCTTCGTGCCCAAGCAAAGACCGCCCGCGAGCCGCCGAGGTGATAACGTTAGTGTTATCAGAGTCGAGCTGCTCCAATGATGAAACATCACAAACAGATTCAGCCTCGCAGGCAGCAAGAGACACATCTGGTTCAGATGTTGCTGCTGCAGGCTTCTCCTCCAGAAAAGTTCAACCACTTCAGGAGCAGAGGAAGACTTTTTGCGCAAAAGACATTAAAATTGCCCCAATTTTCATGTATACAAAACGGCACAGTAAGAGTAAACCGAGCAGTGATAGGAAGCTGGATCAGCCTGTAGACAAGCTGCAGGAATCAGTGCCCCCTCCTCAGATTGAAGATGTGCAACTGGTGAAAAGTAAGCAGCGGTTATCAACAGTTTCTCACCTGAAAGAGAGAAAGGGGTCCTGGGGAGGACAGTTGTCACCCTCAGCTCTGCACTGCTGTCTGGAACAAATCCAAACATCTAACCCAGCATTTCCAGCCCGAACAGTGTTCAGCACTTTGCAGAAGAAAGCGAGTAAAAGGCTGCAGGATTTTGGATCCACAGGTGAAACTGAACAACAGTCTTTTATTATTCTGAATGTGCATCATTTTAATTAGCCATCCAACTGAACTTGTGCTGCCATGACCAGTTACGTCTCTCTCTCCTTTCCAAAGCAGAAAACTCCCTACAGAACCACTTAAAAGAGAAGAGGAAACGGGGAAATGAAAGCCCTGAGAGGGTGCCCAAACGTCTGAGGTCTAGTCTCACTGCAGAAGGTGCCGTTGGTATGGGTCACAGTCACATGTCAGTACAGCATGTCCAGGAAAGTACTAGCCAGACGGTCAAGAAGCAGCCCAGAAGCAACAAGCTAAGTCGCACTCACAGACTGAGGCAGCAAAGTGGGAGCCCAGCAGGCCTGGTGAACAACTGTGAGCCGTACTCTGGATTGATGAATCACACAGAATCTTACTGCCAGTTACTCAAAACGTCTGACATTCTCCAAAGAGGTAAACTTGTCATATGCTGAATTATTATTTTTTTTATACCTATGATATGTTTTATGTCCCTTAAAATTGCAGGAAATTGACGTTTTTTTCCCCCTTTCTAGATTCCAGTTTTGAGGATGTTCTCTGGACAGACAAATACAGTCCTCAGCATTCAAGTGAAGTCATTGGCAACTCTGCCTCTGTGAAAAAACTGAAACGGTGAGTTTTATATAAGTAGCTCCCTCGGCCTTTCACTGATATATTGGACTTGAAATCAGTGTGAGCCAAACCTTTTTATTGTCGTTTTTTCTCTGGAATGAAGTTGGTTGAAGAAATGGAAACTAAGAGCCGACTGTGACGGGAGGAGAAAAATGGAGGAAAGGAAACAAGAAGACAACCGCAATGGTATGAGCTGGCATTTCATTGTCACACTTAACGTTTGCTCTTGTATATCAGCTCAGGGTGAAATTTTGAATGTGGTTTTCTAATGAGCCACGCCCATGACCATGACCAAATATTTGTCACTTTGCCTGCTTGGGATTTTTGGTCGGAAAACTAATAACTGTCCTCCTGTGCAGACTCATGGGACTGTGGAGACTTCCAGGGTGAGGCTGGGGCTGAGGACGACACAGAGGAGCCACTGTGTAATGCCATGCTGATTACAGGACCTCCAGGTGTGGGCAAGACCGCCTCGGTGTATGCCTGCTCTCAGGAGCTTGGCTTCAAGGTTGGAATCAAACTGGACCAGTATCTTTGAATCCATGTTGCCAAAGGCAGATAATCTGCATCCATAGTAAAATGTGAAATTACTCATCATTTCCACCAAACATTGATTCTTGGCAAACATGAATACATGTCAAATCTAATCCAAATTATGCCTTGAAAGATGCCTTAGAGGAATATAAAACATTTGAAAAGGGTTAAGCGCTTCCAGCATATAACCAGTTTATTATTGGCCATACAAACTGCATCATTAAAACACCTCATATGACCCTAACCTATAGCTCACTCAGATACTCACAGATAGCCTAGCTAAAAATAATTTAAGTTATACAAACAATGTATTAGACAGTGTCATTAAAAGCTATTTGAAAAACATGTAACTTTCAGCAGCAAGACTTCTTCTACATGCAGTCCAAATGTATTCATCAGTGTTGGCGTCAGTGTCTACACCACCAACCACTTGACAAAATGATAAATTAAATAAACAATATGCCATATGGCTGTATGCTTTTAGTAATTTCATGGTCCATACATTCATGATTTCAGACGTCTCAGATATCTGGTTTATCCGGGGGCATTATGAATTTTCTTCTTTTTGTAAGCTCCAGCTGTAGATTAGAACAATACCTAAATGGGGCCTAACTGTGTGAGACAAAACCATTGTTTTGTTTGGTACTCAATCTGCCATCCTTCTTTACTGCCATCTCTTTCTCCATAACATTCTGGCCTCTGAGGATACATGTTTTCTGTTCTACACAGAAATATGTTACTCACAGCTGAGCAGGTTAGTTATATTTCCATCTGTGTTCGTTAAGTGTGTGTGTGTGTATATATATATATATATAGCAGCTTTTACACAGCTCTGTTGCTCACTGAAATGATGCCTCCTGACACTTTTATGTGACTCTTTGGCCTCAGAGAATATCAAGAATTTGACGTACATTGTGTGGCCATTTGGCAGTAGTCACAAAAATCAACGATTAAGACACTGCTGATTCTAAATGAAAGCCAGTCAAAAGGGCAAATTTGAAATTGATTGTCAAAATGGATTACATGGCAAATGTTGAAATTTTTGGCCCCCACCAGAGGGCTAAATTATGAGTTTCACCAGGTTCTAGACTGTTTTCACAGCATCATCTGGACATCACACTTCAGTAAGAGGAATTATCCTTTTTTTTTTTCCTTTTCCTTTTCAATCAAAGGTATTTGAGGTGAACTGCTCCTCACAGCGGAGTGGCTGCCATGTGCTGTCCCAGCTGAAGGAGGCTACCCAGTCCCACTTAGTGGAGATGTCAGGGAAGGACCCACTGAAACCAGCTTACTTCAACAATTACAGCTGCACTCCTAAATCTGAGACTTTACCTGGTAGGACATATGAAGACGCATACAAAAATATAATGTATATATATATATATCATACAAAGTCTCTTACTTAATAACTTGCTTACTTAGACAAGCTTGCAACATTGAAGATTGTTTTGTGAAAAACCTAATGTTGTCAGGTTTATGTAGTGTTTAAACACACATCTGTAGACAGTAATGGAGGCCTCAGTGTCATATTAACATATTTTACAGGCCTTTGTGTTTTTTTCTTTAACAGGAAAAACAGTGCCTCCGAAAAATGTCACCTCTACCTCAAAAAAGAGAGTGGCACAGAACTTTGGCCACTCCAGTCGCAAAGGAAAAGCTAACCCAGCCACAGTCACTTTGGCCAACTACTTCAAGATAAAGGCCAAAGCAGATCACTTTCACTTCTGTGGCCTGTCGCCATCTGAAAAACCAGACAGCAAGAAATCCGGCAAATCATCACCAGGCTGTGATCAAACAGTGCCACCGAACAAAAAGACAGCCACATCACTCATTCTGTTTGAAGAGGTAAACCATTTGGCAATCCCAGTCTGTAAGACATATAATTTAATGGCTATGAGACCGCACATAACTCGTGTTTGGTCTGGGCTGATCCATTTGCCACTGTCTGCTCCCATAGGTTGATGTCATATTTGATGATGATGTTGGTTTCCTCGCAGCCATCAAGACTTTCATGTCAACCACTAAAAGACCAGTCATTCTGACCACCAATGGTAAATGCACACACTGTGTAATTTTAAATAGAATAGATTTGAGGTCAAACTGTTATACTAAATAAATGACTTCCTTAGATCCCTCATTCAGAGAAAGATTCAACTGCAGCTTGGAGGAAGTGATTTTCAAAACCCCATCAGCGGTAAGTTTTTATCGCTCAACCCCTGTACAACTTCAGTGAGAAATGCCTACATGTTTCTTGAAGTAGCTCACACTTTTCTTGACAAAAAAAACCTTCTGCTCCCCACACATGCAGAATCATTAGAGCAAATATGAGCAAGAATGGCCCTGTATAAACTTACTTCCTTTATTCCAAGATCAATGTCTGTAGCTACCTGCAGCTGTTGGGTCTGGCTGAGAATGTGCGACTGGAGTTGGACGACGTTAGCAGCCTCCTCAGACTGTCCAGAGGTGACATCAGGCGCTGCTTGCTGCAGCTGCAGCTCTGGGTGCAGAGTGGTGGCTTGCCTAAGGAGCCTACTCGTGTACAGCGTAAGGCAAACTCCCTTATCAACAAGAATTTTGTTACCAAAAACGTTCAATGCCAGCACAGATTTGCAGGAATGTTGTCAATTTCCTTATCTAGACTCAAGTGTTACTGAAAGAGGAGACAATATAGATTCCCAGTGTCCTCAATGTGACACAGGCTGCACTGCTAGCATGCTGGGTCTCCACCCTGTGACCCCAAATCAACTGCTTAACCTTCTAAAGGCAAGTATTGATATCTTCACCTAGTGTATAGGAACTTCATAAGCTTTTTTCCAAAGAAAAGTAAACTTTATCTGTCAATATTTTCTTTTGGGTACACTTCACTTGGATAGTCTGCCTACAGATAGTTTATAGAATATTTGTAATATTTCAACAGCTTATTTGTAGAGATTTAACAATTCAGCTGTTTCACAAATAAAGGTTTGGTTAGGTTTAGGCACAAAAAACATCTCAGTTAGGGTATGTTCATGAATTGTCACATATACCGTATTGACAATCTGTTAAACATCTACAGATAACAGCGAAACAGTTGAAATGTTACAAATACTCTATAACCTATATGTAGGTGGACTCTCCAAATAAAGTGTTACCTTTCTTTCTTTAATTCTTCAGTGTCAGTACTGGTCTGAAATAGACGTGAACAAGCTCCTGAGACTGCTAGCTGAGAGCTGGAGAGGAGGTGTGCCTCTTCTGTACTCCAACCTGGAGCTCCTTCTACCCATCGGGGCCAAGGGAACTTCAGTCCCCTTCATGGACAGGGGGACTTGTTCTGGGCTGCAAAGTGAGCTGACGCCCTCTGACACTGACCTTCACATCCAGCAGCTGGATGGAAATGTCAGTCCAAAGGCGTCAGCCACCAACAGCAAATCTGTTAGGAATAACTCCAGGCTTAGCAGAAGGAAACATGACGCCACGTCATCTTCCAGTTTGACGCAAACTCCATTACCGTCAAAGAGTTCAAGAGCCCCTAGTTCGAGAGACAAGACTGAACAAAACGCAGCCAAAGTGGCAACCGACTGTTTAGATGCCTTGACCGACTTCTTTGACCTCATGTCATACCTTGATGCCACAATGCCAGCTGCAGAACCGCTTGTTTCAGGCTCATGCAGACCTGAGGCGTTTGTCTGGACAGGAGCTGAGATAAAGGATGGCTTGTTGGATGAGATGAGCGAGGAGGAGGGCAGGAGTAGGAGCCAGGAGAGGCTGTTGGATATTCAGGCTGCCGTTGAGGGCTTGGGGTGTCACAGGTGCTGTTGGCGGGTGTCTGAGGCGTGCACTGAAGCCCAAAAATACCGACAGGAACTGGCAGACACAAGGTGGGGAAGGCTGGTGGAGAGACTAACGCTACCCGCCTCTTCCAAAAGACAGAGTCTCAGCTTTAGTTTTCAACCCCTGTGTGCACCAAGGTGAGTCTATTCTTCAATTCAGTCTGGATGCATTTTAATGGTGGTGCTGTTTTTAATTAAGTATTTTCCATCCATTCATTTTCAAAAACCTTAATGGCTTACGTTAATTTTCTGGAGTCCAGAAAAGGACACTCAAGGCCCATGGCATTGTACACATCGTTATAAAGCAGGGGGGGCGGGGGTCTGTTTTTCATTGTACCTTGTACCACTACTACTCGTACCTGTTCCCTCCAGTGTGTCCCAAAGGAGGTACGAGCTGAGCAGGACGGTGCTTGGCATTGAATCTTTCAGCCTGCTGGGGAACAGGCAAGCTGTCAGTGTCGACTACACGCCGGTTCTCCGCTTCATCTGCCGCTTTCAGAAACAACAGCAACAGAAAGAGGAGCCAGTCAGGTGAGCCGGACCCAATACAGATTTAATTTCATTTCACTCCTCCTGAATTACCATTTGTCTTTGTTAGATCCGAGCCAACTAATGTTGTTAATCAGTTAAGTCTTCCATTTGAATCATTGTTGGACAAAATAATTATAATTCCAAGTATTACATTTTTGTAAGTAAAAATAATACTTGCATTACAAATGTTTTATCCCCCACATCAGGTGTCTGAACAACCTCAGCAGATTACACCTGGGTCTCTCAAAGTCAACTATTCAAGTTCTGGCAGAAGATTTCTCGTAGAGAAAAGAACCTCACCTTACTCCAGTCAATATTTATTTTTATGTGCATTCATTTTACCTGAATACTGTCTCCACATAAATACTGTCAAATGCATTTAATGCAGTTGAGATGAGAAATCATGTTTTATTTACATGTACATGCAACCATGAAAAGTAAATAAAAAAAAATCTATTTTTGTAAATTATGTAAAGCACTTTGTTCAGTTACTGATGTGGGTTTGCTGGTGAGATCAGTGCTGTGTTTTTTATTCTTTATTTCATAATCCATCAAACCTTTTTAACACAAACCAACAGGAGTGAAAATCCTCAGACAGCAGGAAGATGGCAGACAGCTTATTAAGTATTCAAGTGTTTTAAGTAACAGTAATAATATTCAATACTTTAAATGTACCACCACCAAATCTGTTCAAGAGGTAAACATCCAAAAAGGCTTAGAGTGTCACTCAGGAGGTTTGTTTTAGTGGATGTAGAGCACGGCCGGAGCATGAGATCGGTCCATGTGTTGGCTAACTGGAAGATTCACTGAGCAGCTCGTAAAAAGCCACAGCCTGAAGCAGGGCGTCGCAGAGTTCCTCCCCTCCTCTTCTGCTCCCCATTTGGAAAGAATTCCTGTACCTCACCAGCAGCTCTGGGGGGAAGTTTATCCTTGGAAGCTTCTGTGTCACCGACTCAGTCATCAGCTGTCGCACTGTCTGTGCCCCGCTGGTCCGTGACTCGCCCACCATGAGTCCAAAGTGGCGTCCCACAGCAGTACGCATCATGTTCAAAACTCTGCAAAGGAAGGAAGAAATGAAGGAGGGAAATTGTGACAGTTCACTTCATGAACCGACTTCAACAATTCTTCAAACAGTTGCCACAAAAAAAAAAGTCAAAGGCCAAGCACATCTCAAAATGAATGTCGTGTGTTTGTACAGTATTTTTGTGCCTTTCATAGTTGAAAAGTCATTATTGATATGAAATCCCTTTTTCCAACCTGGGAGGAATGTTGGACTCAGGTGGTGAGATTTTTGGCTCAAGCAAAGCGAACAGCATGGCCTCCACAGTCCTCATGTGGGCCATAACAGGGAACAGAGCCGTGTTCTGGACTGAGATGGAGGATTTCTCTACTATGTAGAAGTCAGCTGGCGGGAGGAGTGCCACAACTGCAGCGACCTAATGGCAGAAAAGAAAAATGACAAATTGTGCAATTGTATATGGGTTTAGATTCCGTAGCATGAGTTTCACCTAGAACTGCGTCTTTTAATCGATTAGTCAAATATTAAATTAATCGCCACCTATTTTGATTATCGATTAATCGTTTTGAGTTTTAAGACAAAATGTCCAGATTCTCTGATTTCAGCCTCTCAATGTGAATATTTAAAGGTTTCTTTAGTCCTCTGACAGTAAACTGAATATCTTTGGGTTGTGGACAAAACAAGACGTTTGAGGACTTCACCTTGGGCTTTGGGAAACAGTGTACAACATTTTTCACCGTTTTCTGACATTTTACGGACCAAACAACTAATCGATTAATCGATAATGAAAATAATCGTTAGCTGCAGCCCTAGTTCTGCCCACATGTTAATAAGTTAAACATCAAGGACAATGGCTGTTATATAGTTTCTCTACAAAGACTCACCCAACTAGTCACTGTGTGAAATTTAAATAACAACATGGACTCTGGTGGTCATACTCACATCATTCAAGTAAGCAGAAGCCATGTATGTTCCCCTCAAGAAATTTGGACATTCCAGCTGTTGCCAGTCCAGTACTGTCATCCCACGGTTCACATGAGTCCAGGCGATTTTATTAGTCCCACATACTAGCGACACAATAGAACTGGCTTCCTGAGTGAACAAATACATAATCATGACAGGTGGTCATAGTGAACTATCCTGCTTTCTCTTTTTACATTTAACATTTTTATTTGACAACTGAAATGAGATTAGATGAACAGGGGGGATCTATCACAGGGAAGTCAAGGGTCAGGGCCAGCTATCCAACAGGAGTGGGGACCATCTTGCCCTACACTCCACTTATTTTACATATAAGGTCAATTTATTAGTCACAGTGAGTACCACACAGTTGTGTAATATCTTCTGTGGTTTGTGGTGAGCTTTGATAAGAAAGTTAACATTAGATGAGTAATCTTGGCTTGGGGACAACAAATCTTTAACACTAACCCTGCGTTACAAACATGGGGCGTAGATTTTGAAAGCCATGGGTGTGGCAACAAGGGTGTAACAAAAGATGCTACTGATTGTGGGAAATGTAGGATGCAGCATTTTTGGACCTTTAGGTCTGGATGTCTCTGCTGCATCATTTCTAAATTCTAAGAGTACAAGCATCTCAAACAGACCCAATCTCCCAGTCTAAGCCTTGTATAACCTAAATGTAACAGACCAGAGCAGCAATGTGAAGCTTATCAGGCATTCCCTGTCATCCTCAAACAGGGTGGATGCTTTGAACCCATGTCCCCAAGACAAAAAAAGTCTCTCCTCTGCCACCCCGCTTAAATTCATGTTTATAACACTGGCTCTACGATAAGCTTTTGTGTCATATAAAGACAAGGGCAGGGGTGTGTGGAAATGTGGGAGTTCTGACCAATAAACACATACACAGGATCAGAACCTCACCTCCAGCCAGGACCTGTCAACCTCTGGCCTGATAAACTTGGCCAACTGAATCCTCACTTTCCTCTCCTTCTTAACCGGGTTGAGAATGGAGTTGAAGACAGTGACCGCACTTTTGTGCTTCAGCAGCGGTACGTTCACCACGCTCTCTAGAGTTTTAAAGGGTCCATTTTTAGTCCTGTACTCCACAATGTTGAGCGATTTGCGGCCTCTCAGGAGCTTAACGCCGGCCAGCTCTGACGACGTGGCATTGTTGAGCAGCTGGAGGATGGTGTCTCTTTGCTCGGAGGTGTAGCACGCATCCAGAGATCTGCCGTCCTCTTTGCAGGGCTGAGAAGTGGAAGAGAAGGTGGCGTCCAGGGTCTCAAAGCCTGCCACGGGAACCCGGCTCCGCCAGCAACATGTGCACTGGAGATACCGCAGCTCCAGCTCAGGGAGGGAGCAGTGCTGAGGGCGACGGAATAAACCAGACTGTCCAGCATACTGATCTGCAGAAGAAATACAAGAGGGAGCTGACTAGTCAAATCAGCCCGTGTTTAGAAAGAACAAAACCTACAACTTGGAGTCTCCACAACAAGTGACAAATAACGTTAGATGAAATGTTGAGGCATTGAATTATTGGACTTCGACTAGAATAATACCTTTTAAGGTAAAAAGAACGTTTAAAAGCACCTAACTTATTATGGTATTTCATTCCACAAAACATATTCGATAAAGTAGGTGGTCTTAATTTTTTATTGACTTGTAATTATAGTATTGCAAAGTTACCGGTAAAACTATCCAAATTCTATCTACAAGCTCTTATGGCGTGGAAACTGTGTTATTGGCATAACTTCTCGTCTATATTATAGAACAATGAATGTATTGCTAAAAGGAACAGGTCACTTTATTTACAAATTTGGGTTGACAGAAACATCATCTTCTTAAAGGACTTATTTGATTCTAATAGTTAACTACTTAACTATGAGGCTTTTCTTAAAGAGAAAACATTCCCTATCAAGATCAAAGAATTTAGCTTTGTAATCACTTCCATACCCAATGGTATATTAAAATTAATGAAAAGCTATAAAAAGCAACTATAGTTTCCCAGATTTGTATGCACTTTTTATATAAATGATACTGATATCATGAGCAACTGATACACCAACAGACATATTAGAAAATGTCTCCACAATATTGAAATAATAACACCATGTGGGAAATTTTTTTGGAAATCTCATTTTACAGACATTAACTGGCGCAAGGCATGGCTTGTTCCTTTTAGATTCTGCCTCAAAAACAATTAGAGAAATACATCTGAAAATATTACACAAAAAATAGTTTATGCACGACTGGTAACTTTTTCATTTTATTAGGGAAATTATAAAGCAAAATTGGTTAATTCAACCCCATCTTTTAAGTTGTTTCTAATTGAAATGTAATGTTATTTTGAGTCTCTTAAATATGTAACAAATAAGAAATGCATGCCAGTAGTTAAAATTTACTCAGAGATGTTTGTCTTAAGAAGTCTGTCACCAAAATTATTCTTAATTTCCTTTTGTATTATATCACTTTTTGATGAAGCTATTATTTGTCTTCTTTTTTTTTGTTAAATGAACTGGTATGACCGATTGTTTGTTTGTACACTGTTATAACTAAAGAAAAAGAAACGGTGTGTGCCGGTGGAACACGAGCGGCATACCACTCTAGGGATCGTAGAAAAGGTTTCAGTCGTAGTCATCTGGACACTGTTTTCAGAATCAAGACGTTTCGGCTCCCATCCGGAAGTCATTCTCAATTGTGAAAAAATGGGACGGGAACTAGAAATTTAAGCTACTCTATGTTACATAAGCCCTGCCCTCAGGAAGGAATCTACCTGAGTATCTGTTAATAAATAGTTTCACCTGAAACTGACCTAATTAATTAATTAATTAATTAATTAATTTCTACGATAGAACACTCCTGGACGAATGAGGGACCACACCGTCTCACTCTAGGGATCGGCATATGCCGCTGAACCAGTAGTGGCATACCACCAGCCACTTTCGATCTACTGTAGATGTCAGGCTCAAACATGTATTAAACAAATAAAACCATGGGAATACTAATATAACCTGTAACAGTTAAGTTAGTTAGCAATTAAACTAGCTACAGTAAGTTACATTAGCTTAACATTGCTAGCCTGCGAATTCAAATGTATGCAAACAAGAAGTAAAAGACAAATAATTTAACTACAAAAACCTACTTCTCTGAGCGACCAACGACAGAAATCGCCTGGCGAACCACATCGTCATCAATTTAAATAAATAATCGCTTGTTTTAGCTACAACATCATGCAGGTTGAACAACTTTGCCCTTTCGGTTGTTGTCCAACGGCTTTCAACCGCCGGCGTGGCACCACAACACCACTTCGTTTGGTTCCGGATTTTTTTTTTTTTTTTTCTTCTTCTTCTTCTTCTTCTTCTTTTCTTCTTCTTCTTCTTGTGTTACTGGCGGGTTGCGAACCGTCGTTAAAGGTGTGCACCGCCACTCACTGTATGGTAGTGTGTGTAGTCATTGGATTAATTCATATGGTGTTGATTACTGAGCTGCATTTATCGCTATAGATATTTGTTTATGTTTACCCCATTTATATTAGTGAGGGTAGACAAAATATTAGAAACACCTCTTTGTATTGTTCAATACAATTCAACAGCACACACTACCAGTGGTGGAATAAGTAAATATACTGTATTTACTCAAGAACGCTACATAAATATAGCACACACACACACACACACACAGGTGTTTTCATTTAGTCTGGCTGATTAGACCTCTGCTCAGGTTAAAGTTGAATGGAGCTCTGCTAGGAATTACACGAGGTCATCCAAATCTGTATAGCCACTATTACAAAAGGTAAGGGTATAATTTTACCTGCCCTAACAAGTGCCAAAACAAACAAACAAACGAAAAGATTTACAGGAGAGTCAGTCAAACACAGTCAGTACACACCCACAGTCATGAGAAGAGGTCTAATCAGGCATAAGAAGTGAAAAAACCTGCGTGGATTTACCAAAAATGTGTAGAACCTTTAAAACTTCACATCCTTAAATAAATCTACACATTTTATTTTACATGATGAACTAGAAATTTGTTTCAGGTTGCAAAGAGTGGTATTAAAATGTTTCAATGTATTTATCTACAAAGTCTCCTATAATAAAGAGATGTCTTTGTTATGTATACCCTGCATTTTAATTAATTGCAAAATATGCTTAAATAAGAAAAACGTTATTTCAGATATTTACAGAGTACCTCTTCTAACATGATAACACCTCGCCCACACCAGTCAAACTCACAGTTTTCTATGAGCTACATACAAGTCTATCACTATGATACTGTAAGTCAATCACCCTGTTACATGGTGACGTCTATTTCACTTCCTTTCTCGGTTATTTCTGGACCTCTGCGTTTGTGTGTAGAACAATAAACTTCATGATGCTGTGCTGGTAAGAGGAAATGCTGGGCTGCTGACCAGTGAGAAGAAATTTTGTTTTTCTCCTGCTACAGAGCAGAATAGCTCTGTACCATTTTATGCATAGAGTCAATATGGAGTTGATACCTAGTAGCTCTTTTGCTGGTACTCAACTGTCAATCTGACAGAAGCAAACTACCTTCACATATGGCCAGTCTGGAAAGAAATAACAAAATCCTGTTCGATTTGGTGCGACAGCCAGGTAACAACGTGTGTGCTGACTGTGGAGCTCCTGGTGAGTACACTGACAAAGATTCATGACCACAATATATTCATTTTGATATGATATCAACATCGACATAGTTTGACTGATTTCCAACAATACATGTTTAGTCAAAGACCATTATACCTGATTTCTGTGTGAATGAAGTTTTCTTCATTAAAGTTTAAAGAATGGTAAACAGTAACCTGCGCCACCAGGATACGTGACATTGTTTGTTAACAGAACTATCTCCAAAATAACATGTTATAGCCAAGTCATGTTTTATAATAAACTTTCATAAGGGGAAGTGGTGGCTGCTGTATATTCTGCGGTATGACCTCATTGTTCCTCCTATAACTCCCAACACACAGTTGACAGTTGAGTGTGTGTCTGAGAAAGAAATTAAATACATGAATTCAATTCACTGTTCAGTTTACCCTCTGATTTGTAGAGCACATTAGCCTACAAACTTAACTGTTATTGTCACTTTGACTTTATTGTATTGTGGTCTGTATTTGCTGCTCACACAGCTCTAGAGTTTGTACAGTATTTAGTTCCTTCTTACAGTGTAAACGTTGTGATATGTTTTTTGCTCACAGAACCTGACTGGGCCTCCTACACTCTTGGTATCTTTGTGTGCCTGAACTGCTCAGGGCTGCATCGTAATTTGCCTGATGTCAGCAGAGTGAAATCCATACGTCTTGATCTCTGGGATGATTCACTAGTAGAGGTATAGGTTTGTAGTTTATATTCATTTTATATGGATAACTAATAACATGTATTGATTATTTATTCACTTTACATTTTTATATATTGAAAATTTGCACCGTCCACTTAACACTGGGACAATATTAATAGGTATATTAATAGGTAGATACATATTTATATATTTTTATCTTTGAATTTGAATTTTTTTGTTTCTTTTTCTAATTCTTATTGTTCCTCTTATTCTATTTATCAGACTTGATTTCACACTCTCTTTTCTTATTTATTTTTTAGCATAAGAACAAGTCACCCTGCCACATATTGTATGAGCATGTGACAGACAAAACCTTAAATTTTGAGTTATGAAAACCTAATCTGACCACCGTGTTAATGCTCTGTTATTGGGTAGAAATGTAATTGCTGAAGAGTATACTCATCACAGATACATGTTTTGTTCAAAATCTCATGAGTCTTGGTTAACTTAGTTTTATTAAGTCAGTTGTCTCGCAAATTGAGTAGCCCTGCTCTGTAAGACAGGAATCTACAAACACAAATTTAAGTGAATGAATATTAATTGTCTTGTTATAACTTTTTTAAATCTCACATCCTGTGGTTGCAGTTCATGCGGGACAGGGGAAATTCAGCAGCCAAAGCCATTTATGAGAAGTGTGTCCCGGCCTTCTTTTACCGACCACAACAAAAAGACTGCGTGTGAGTGACTGTCAACACATTCACCACCCATTCACCTCATTAGCACAGTGGGGGTGGAAAGTGAAGAATCAACCAATAGTGCATTTAGTGAATGGGAGTGGAGAGGTACAGAAAGAGGAACAAACACTAAGAGTACCAAGGTGGAGCTACTACAACAGACAGTATGAATCAGACTCATTCATCCATGATAGGTCTACACATTTTCAGTGGCTGGTATTTACTTAAAAACTTGTGTTTCGTCCATAAGGACACGGTAATGAGTGTTTTGCTTTGCTTTTAGTGTTCTTAAGGATCAGTGGATCCGGGCAAAGTATGAAAGAAGGGAATTCACAGGAGAAAACAACTACTTTCAGCAAGCTTATAGCAAAGGTAATTATCCTGCCATTATACTAACATAAAAATATTCTTCCTATTAGCAAAATATTCAAAATTCTGCATTTGTTTTCTATACAGATCATGAGATGCCGTTTAGTTGTATTTCCTATCTTTTACTTTATTTGATGTGTCTAACCAGACCTGTTCGAGTCAACGCTGTGGAAGAAGGGCAAAGACAACAAGCAGTTTCTCAAGAGGATCTTCCTGCTGTCCCGGAAAGACTTCACCCTCAGATACTTTATCAAAGAGGATGTGAATAGTTCTTTTGCCATATCATCATTCAGTTTACAATGTTTTATGAGCATACATGGGTTACAGTCCAATACCTTTTTTGTTTCTAAACTTTTTAAACCCTCTCATTAAAATCAAGTCCAAGGTTCCCAAAGCTGTCATCTCCATGAAGGACCTGAATGCAGTTTTCCAGCCAGAGAAGATAAGTCATGCGCACGGTCTGCAGATCTCCTACCTGCACAATGAACGTATGAGAAATCTTTTTGTTTATCACGAGGATGGACAGGTGAGCTCAAGTGCAATAGTGCTATTTTATTTCCACTTGTGATAGATACATGTCTTGACTTGGAAAATGCAGCATACAAAACCTGTAGCATGGACACCAAATCAGTGCATGTATAGAGTCTCTTTGAAACTCACACCTTCTCAAATGTTTAAAAATGGTTACCACACCCATATACTGCATATATATATATATATATATATATATATATATATATATATATATATATATATATATATATATATATATATATATATTTAAAATGGTACCCAAAAAAAGTCACATCAGGAAATCTCCACACATTTGCATTTTATTTTACCGTTAACATGATCGAGACTATGAAGAGATAACAAGAAGAAGCGCTCTATTTTTTTTTACCTACAAAGTATGAAACTGTCCAGACAGTATTCTTGCATGGATGCAGTTTATGTATTAGTCTTCCTGATAGGCTCTCCTATATCTGATGCCTTATAGGTAATTGTATCCTTGTTCAATGCTTTTCGGGCAACGCGCTTGGCGTACCTCCAGAAGAAACATCCCACTCTTCGAGATAATGATGTGAGACAAATTGTCAAAAGATTTAGCTCCAATGGATTGTTAAAGTGTTAAACTGCAACTTTTGTTCAGTTAACAGTGTTACCCATGTTTCTTTGCACAGTTAATACCTCAGATAACAACACATTGCCTGAAGGAGGGGTTCATGGAAAAAACTGGCCCAACGGTCCGTCAACTATCTGAATTTATTACAAAAATCAATTGGATTTAATTATCTTTATTATATGTGACAGATTAATTTGATTCCTTGTTTTCTCTGTCTTTCTCTCTCTCTCTCTCTGACTCTATGTCCCTTTGTCTGTGTGTGTGTGTATTCAGCAGCGGGAGCCATTCAAGAAGAGGTGGTTCACACTGTGCTCAAACAACAGAAAACTTCTATATTTTAAAACTCCACTGGTAAGTAACAGATAATACCACAGTGTACAGTGTATGATAATCAAATGCATCAGCCTGATATGAAACAATACACAGTGTTTGCAATTAATAACAGTCATGCTCGTCTGTAAGCGCATGTCTGTGCTGTTTTTTTTCACTGTTAGGATGCTACGGAGCGGGGTGCTGTCTTCATCGGCACAGAGAGCCATAGCTACTCCGTTTCAGAGAGCAGTGGCCGGAGCACAAGGGGAGGCCGGTGGCACTTTGGCATCACGCTGCAGACTCCAGACAGGGAGTTTGTGTTTATGTGTGAGCAGGAGCAGGAGCAGAAGGAGTGGGTGGAGGCCTTCAGAAAGGTCATCTCTCAACCCATGACCCCAGAGGACTACGCTAGTAAGATACTGTTGTTACACCTGATACAGTGCAGCTAATGTCTTTCCCGTGTTTATCAGATGGCATAAACATGAATTAATGGTCATGTGAATACACATTCCTAACTCTTTCATTTTTGGACATAGATGAAGCCAACTTGAGAAGGGGGAAATGACTGGACCATTCCCCATTTCCCGGGTTTGCAGGAGTTCAGGATGCAATAAGTATCCTTTTGGGACATAACAGACTGAAAGCCTTACTTTCAAAAGATGCTCCTGAACCTGTCTAGGGGGATTAGAGAAATGGAGACAAACTCTCTCTTTTACTGGCAGGACTGCTCGACACCGCTGACAAATGATCAGCACTTTGCACAGACTACAGTGTCTGTGATTACAATGTGACACCTTGGAGAAGTTACTGTCACAGCTGTGACACTTCGATGCACATCAGAAGCAGCATTTCTTGAATTTATTGCCACTGTTGTTGCCACAATGACACCACATAAAATAATTATTTGCAACACATTATGAATAAACTGGAACCAAAGATTGTATTCATTAAAATAAGGACTACAATGTATGTATAATTTGCTATTGTTTGTAGTTATTTTGTATTTTAACTCAATTTGCACATTTTGAAAAGATTAGTTTCATCTTTCAATCTTTCTCACACACTGTTTCATTTTAGCTATCTATATAGTTCTGTAACACTGAAAGCTCTTCATAATTTTAATAAACTGAATACACAATTAATTGATTCCTGCTTTTAATATTTTACCACTTTTAGAGCTATATATGTATATTCCTCTTCAGTAAGAAAAGGTACAGTCTGCTGTAGTCAGGGATTAAAGCAAGGAAAATTTCTGGGCATGAAATTTGTTCGTTAGGAGAAAGAATGGAGGGAAGGAGGGTTCACGAAATAAAGAAATTAATTAATTGAAAATGAAAACAAGACAAACGTAAACAAGACATTTTTAGGCGACCAAAATGTTATAATTAACTTTCATGAACTGAAAACACACTGTGAAATGGTCGAAGTTCTTAGACAAAAACAGAGACAGCACCCAAAAACAAGTTCACGGCCACTTCATCTATTTTACTGTAAAGTGGACCATAATTTGCAAAATGAACATCATGCTGTATTGAAGAAGACCTGAAACTAGCGATTGAGACCATAAACTCATTAGGAAACCGTTTACTGAGTTAATATATCAAGTGAGAAGTAGGGTCATTTTCTCACAGACTTCTATACAATCGACTTTTTTTTGCAACCAGTGGAGTCGCCCCCTGCTGGCCATTAGAAAGAATGCAGATTTAAGGCACTTCCGCATTGACTTCACTTTTCAGCCCCAGAGGTTAGCGCTTGGTTGACCCTCGTCTGATCTCTGTTTTTATTTAGTGGTTTCTTTTTCTCTCTCTTCTCCTCTAATGTCCTCCTCCTCCTTCTTTTGGCTTGTTTTGTAGCATGCTGTATGCCATTGTAACGTAACGTAACATACCTCTACATGGCTCTTGGAGGGAGGAACTGAGACACGTAGTAGAAACTGGATGACCCATGTTTGTACAGAGTCGCTGTGATTGGCTAGTTACGTGCTAGCAAAGCCCGATTGGTTGTTTGATTCAGACCGAGTACAGTTAAAAAAAAACTAAATACAAGGGGGCGGGCGCCCACACACACACATTTTTTTTAAAGAAACCCATCAATTAAATATTATTAGTGACATGCAATGGTCAAAATTAGGTATTTCAAATAAAATTATAATGAGAATAATATTGCTTACTTCAGCTTTAAATATATACTCTAGCCTCTAGCAATAGAGGCCTTTCACGCTAGTGTTTACTCTACCACTGCGCAGAAATTTGTAATTTTCTTTAAAATGTCATTAACAATGGTTACACGCTGCCATGTTGGAAGAAAGAGGTCACAAACATTCCATGCAAGGCCTCTATTGCTAACACTCCTCCATGCCAAGGACCCCTACACTTGAGGTGTATTTGTGAACGAAATAGTGTCCGGGGACTCCTAGAGCCCATTTGAGAACCACTGCCCTGTCAACTATCAAGTGTTGATAACAC
Source organism: Siniperca chuatsi (assembly GCF_020085105.1). NCBI lineage: Eukaryota > Metazoa > Chordata > Actinopteri > Centrarchiformes > Sinipercidae > Siniperca > Siniperca chuatsi. Next base: position 18,717,045 of record NC_058044.1, read on the forward strand.
TTTGAACAAAACTTTTGACTTACTGGAAGAACAGTTGTATCAGAACAACAGGAAATTATTTACTAACTGCTGTTAATCGGAACTATTCCTTTAAGTCGAGTGCAATGTTGTCAGGCCAAGGACGAGATGTTTTGCGTGAACGCAGGACTATGTTGGAGGTCAGAAGTCCAGGTCAGGGCCAAAGGTTAAGTCTGGATTCCTTTCCAACATTTACTAAATACTCAGAGTCTCAAGGCACTCAAATAATTCACTGGAGATGGTCACAGTTCAATGCAATAGACTTTATTTCTTTCACAAAAAGTATACCCGAGAGGTCCTGGAACAAACTGCTTTTCAGAGCCCCCTGCATCGTCTTTTATAGCCCACAATGTCCCTTCTGTTCATTCAACACTACGTCATTAATGCAATTGACTACGTCAACTACAAGGACACACAGATGCACCTCTATGTAAACTTTCCCAGTGTATTCAATGCTGGTTGTTTCGGTAGCCCCACATGAAGACTACACTGATGGAATAGAGGATTCCTCTGATGAGACATCAGAAGTCTAGTAGATTGAGTACGAAAGGGTCTCATTGGAAGGAGGATCCACCTACTCTGGGCAGAGTAAAAACCCACAACACTCTGAGGAGCTGCCCAGGGCCTGTATGAGGTTCAAGCATCGCTTCACCGAAAGACACTATTTATATGTTTATCACAGAGAACATCATCAAGGAGGTCAAAAGAGGAAATTGATCTATTCTTCTTTGCTGTTGAAACAGAGACAAGGGCATTAAAAGCCATATCATAGAGGTTAAATCTGGTCACTGCTATGCAGGGTGGAAAATTACCTTTTAGTGTTGTTGCACTGTTTGAGACAGGAGTGCATCAGCCATCTACTGCTGTTGAAAACAAAATAAAGGTTATTACACATCTTAAAGCTCAAATGTTTACAAGAAAAATGACATCCCTGATGGCAAGTAGGATAGGCGCCATGCTGCCTTCAAATGGAACTTGTGAGCTTGTGGTTACGACATGGGAAGTCGTGTACACGATATGCTTGGCGTTCAAGTGGTAAGTCATGAGAACACCGCTGCTAGGCAACAGCAACATGGATGCCAAAAGACTCCTTGTGGTTCTCTTGTCATTCTTCGCTTCTTTCCAAGAAAGGTTGACTTACTTTGTATTTCAACACCATGCGGAGGAACATGAAATGAGATTTACAAACTTACCATCCACCGAAAAATGAACTTCCATGGTCTGAAAACGCCAGCCAATACGCCACAACTAGTGTTCCACTAACAAGGATGTGTCTACCACTAGAGGGTGGCGTTCACATGGACTCTTCTTGTGAAGGCGGTAAACACGACCCCATTTGAAGGCAGCGACTGTATGAACAGAGAGAACGAGCAAGCGCTCACTGACATCTAATAGATTTATAGGCTGCATCTGAAATAATGGTGTGTGGGATCACGACTCAAACTAAAAATTGCAACATCTTGTCATTTAGCATTAGCAATGTGGCTCTTAAACTTAGGCTAATTAGCAAAACATTTAATCCACCTGTAAAATGTCACCTCTCACCCCAAATGCAGTATAGGGTTAGAGTTAGTATAATACAATAATACAATCCAATAGTATAATATAATATAATAATACAACACAATAGTATGATATAATAATACAATACCACAATACAATACTATAATTCACATGTTGCTGAAAAGTGTGAGATGGAGAGGCAAGACAGAGAACTACTTTGACTCTTACCTAGTTGCTCTAGAGCGCAATAATTTTATGTTTACATATGACTGCACTATAAACCTATATCTGAACATCGGTTGTTGATTATTTTATATTAATAAGTAAATCTGAACAGATGTTGTGCGCAGGAATGATGAATATTGTGTGGTTGTGCTTAGCTCTGATTTCAACCTAAGCATTGGTGAAATTCTTGCAAGACAGTTATTCACAAAACATGTCAGTATATAGAATAATTTTTAAAGTTGAAGACTGCATGCTGAGATGAAGTTGCTACCTGACATCGGTTCACTTTCATTTTGGCTTTATATTTCACCATGTACTAGAAGGAGTGTTGTAATGACTGGCCAAGGTTGCCATGAAATGTGTCTACTTTTTGTTGTTTAAATGGTAAATGGCTACATTTATATACCCAGCAAAAAATTTACACGTTCAAAAAAAGTTGAAACGACGTCTAAACCTAGACCTCATCGTCAGGGTGTTGAAACATACTGTATAGCCAAAAAGAAGGTTGAACCTACGTCAGGTCACAACGTGCAGTCTTCAACTTTGAAAAATGATCCATTTTCTATATCATGACATGTTTTGTGAATAACAGTTTAAACAAAGGTACTTTAATAATAAAAAACATAGGGTTTCTTGTGTAGCAAGAATATGGCTGTATATGTATGTATATAACCATATTCTTGCTACACAAACACACAAGAATATTTGCCTTAGACATATAATTATCTGCCCGTGCCAGAATTCCAGCACCGTGCCGGAGAACTTTAAGCCTTGCATTCGTGTTACTTCAAATTTCAGGTAAAGCATGACCTTAACTTAACTGTAACTGTGGCTGAAATTACTGTATGACATTTCATTGTGTGAAGCAGGATTGAGCTATAAAATGTATCACACATGGTGGTCAACAACATATACCTTCTCAAGTTTCTGGTTCTTTTAGAACTTCAAATGTGGCCTCATCCTCTTTGCCTCCACTGGCATTGAACACCACGCAGGTATATTTGGAGAAAACCGATCCTTGCAGCAAACTCAGCTTGCTAGAGAGGTGAAACAGACCACTTTCTGTCAGCTTGGCCTCCATTTTAGAGCTCTTTGTCCAGTCTTTGTTGTCCTGATCAAACCAGCGAAGTTGACCTTTTGGGTAGCCACCATTAGACTCACACGTCAGGTACAATCTGTATTTGGAGTGTGGATTGTATAGTTGGTACGTTGTATTTGGCTGCAAAGAGAAAACAGAAAACAAAAATTAAGCTAAGCATTGTTCATGGAAATGTAGATGTTTGCATTTGCTTTCAAGCAGAGCCACTACTGCTTACAGTGTCAGTGTAAAGCAAATTACTACCATACTGCCTTACTACAAATTAACATGTTGTAATGTTATTTGTCCAATAGATGGCAGGATTGAGATCTATTTCAGGTTTGCAAGATCTGAATTCTGCCATATTCATCTTAAATCTGGGTCAATGTGATCTGATATCATAATAAGGGATATATCTTATGTACTGATATAAAAAAAACAAGATCAGCCTCATACCAATTAGCAGCAATAGTGATAAGACACTTGATCCAGAGTTAAAGGCTTTAAAAAAAGGTTTGAAAGTATCACAGATAACCATTGCTCACCATTAATCAGTTACACAGTATCTGTTACTGAATCTTGTTGGGGAAAAAAGTCTGGAATAAAAAAAATCAAATGTGAGCATACTTCTGAAGCTTTTAGCAGTTTTATGCACAGATGAGACCATTTTCAAGAAAGAGAAAGTGAAGAGAAAGAGGAATGAGAATGATTGTAATCTTACTATTAACAGATTAAAGAACACTGAAAGATCCTGTGTGGTGATACACTGCTCTTGTCCAATGAGCTCATCAGCAAGAAGGAAAAATGGAAAGCAGCCAATACATCACAACTTAAAAACAGCCACCAACTGAGGGAGGAGCACTAAGATACAGAATCTCAACATCTCAAGTCTAGAGATGTTAATGTTTTGCAGACGGCAAATTAAGATTTACATAACAGTAATTTAAAAAATAATTCACATGGTTCTGTTTTTCAATTCAAACTTTGTTTTACTGTATTAAAAAAATCACAGATTACAGTTTATACAATTTATATTTATCATAAAACACAAATACAAAGTAATTAAAATGTCAGGACTGTCTGTAGTCCAGTGTTTTCATTTTGACAGAGACAGCAGTTAAAGTATGTCCAAACATAGGGTGTCTCCGGGTCTCTGTAAAGAAAATGATGAATGAATGAAAACGACACTCACTCATACAAAATACTGTATGACATCACCTGTTAGTGGTGGCTACGACAATATTTTAAGGTTCTTACTGGTTGCGTGATCAAATATTATTTGATGTTTGAAAGTATTTCCATTTTGAGATTTTTGCATTATACACTACATACTGTACATTTTATTTCACTACATTTAGATGCCAGCTGTAGTTGGTAGAGTATTAGCTGCGAGCCCCATTTGTGTGAGCATTCAAATGGGAAGCAGAGCTCCAGATTATGCTGCAGGAGTTATTTTTTAGAAGTTTTTTTGATGTTGACACTGTTAAAAAGGTTTGTTGCCAACAGCCATCAAGAGGCTCTCATTTCAGACAGTCCAGGCATGATGGACTTCTGATACCATGTAGGCTACAGAAGGTTATCCAAGCCTTGGCTGGCTTGCTTTAGCAATGTAAACGTCTGTTTTCCACACCAATAAAGCCCCACTGAATTGAATTGAACTGATACTTTATATGCTGCGGTATAGTCACATTTTGGCAGGGAAGGAGGTAAATCTAACAAGGCTGTTAGCTTAACATGATGTTTAGTTATGGCAACACCTGATAATAAATCCTGAGGCCCCTTCTAGTAGATTGGCTCCTTTTTGGGCATTTATTGTTTCCATTTATATAGTGCTTACATGCATTTCTCAAAATAAATGTGTGCATAATACATACACTGCAAAACTCGTAGTTAACTGCTGCTTAGTTTTCTTGCATCCTAACAGGCGCTGTCGAGCTGGAGAAACACACAAGACGTCTCACTCCACGCCATTCTCCCGGTACCAGAAATGTCCTCCAGCTAACCAACCAACGGAGAAAAGTCCGTAAAATATTAAGATCTCGGTCTGTATTTTAAGTCACAATTTGTGATTACATTTCTTACTTTAGAAAAAACGGCAACAGCTCTCACTTGCGGGGCGAGTAGAAGGGCTACTTTATACGTGCTTCTTTAACAATATACGATCTTTGCTCGCCCTCACAGTCAGCTGAATCGGAGGGGCGTGGCGGAAAGCATGCTTGCTAGCGCCGCTAGTGCTGTTGCAACAACAGTCAAGTTTGTGTGTAGATTAGCCGGCTGAACACATAAAAAGCAGCACTGTCTGACTTGACTGTGACTGGCAGGTGGAATATAGTAAAAAACACCTTGTTAGTATCCCGGATATCTAACGGCTACTACAGATATCTAACGGCGTACCGTCTGTTCTGAACCAGCGTAAACCGGAGCTGAAATGCGAACGTAGCCGTTAGCAGGCGAGCCAGGCCGAGGAGAGCTGGCTGGCTGTATCCTCCACCCAGACAGGAGCATAAATGTTTCACACATACCAGTTTACAGAGCTTGTCGACGCTGGACAGGATGCGCAAGGACGTGAGGATATTATTAGTGGGAGAGCGTAAGTAAAGCTGTCATCATTTACAGTGTGTTGGTCAGCAGTGATTGTCTGCAGCGTCAGCCTTTAGTCTGCACTGATGCTGACAACCGGACCAGAGTCTCATGATGATGGTGTTCATTTCAGTCCATTCGTCCCTTTTTGTTTCGCTTGTGACATGTGTGTTGTTCTGTTTTAAATTGTCTGTCTGTAACTAACTCTTGTTGCTGCATATCTTGGCCACGACACTCAAACAACGACAAAATGAATAATTAAAATAAATAAAAATACCCTGTAGCTACTATAGCTTTTTAAAACAGTGCGTAGATATTTTATGATCCCATTATTTCCACAACTTAATTGCATGTTGCACATTGACTAGACTGGCTTTAAATTGATGTTGAGGTCTCAGCCCAGAGCAAGACAGATAAGATACATTGCAAGCTGAGTGTCCCACGTTTTCCTGAACAGAACATTGAAATCACTACAGTTTGCAGAGATACTCTTTATAACAGCAAAGCCAAAGAAATAGATACTGTTTTTTCTGTCGTTTTCTCTGGTCTTTGAATTCCTGGAATATCATGAAATTTCGGGAAGTGAACTCCAGACAGATAGAGGGTTTTATTTTCCAGAATCTACCTTCTTCACGCTGTGTGTACTTCTCCACAGGAAGTCCAGCTGTTTTGGAAATGTAGGTTGTTTTTAGGTTATTAACAGAGCAGTTAGGAATGTAGTTTATTGAGGGTCTCTGGCTTTGTAATAGGAAGTCATGGAGAAGTTTTAAAACGGAGCTAGGATGAAAGCTGCAATTCATAAATCGCACACACCCATTAAAAATTGCCCTGTGGTGTTTTGTAATGTCCATAATGTGAAATCTGTGTCCCAGTCACATGGCCTCAATGTGAAGCTCAATGACAATTATTTTCATGTTAGATTAATAAATGATGTCCTTACAACTAAAATATTAATATGAATTCTAATGAGTGCATGCTAAGATCCACCAAAGAGTCTGTCTCATTTGTACTGAACTCTCGCTCCTCGTCTCTTCCTCCCTCGACAGCCAAAGTGGGGAAGACATCTCTCATCATGTCCCTGGTCAGCGAGGAGTTCCCAGATGTGGTATGGATAAATAATTATTGTGTCAGATGTTGGAAGCCCTGTAACCAGTTGCAAACATGTCTGCGTAAGTGATAGCCAAGTTGTGTTCATCCTAGGTTCCCTACCGAGCTGAGGAAATCACCATACCTGCAGATGTCACACCAGAGAGAGTTCCCACACACATTGTGGACTATTCAGGTACTTTAAGCCCATGGCTGTTTCTTTCTTTGACTCTGCAATGACAAATGTTGCCATCTAACGGTTTTTAGATTTAACTGCATTACAGTTTGGTAACCTTTTGTTGTGAAATCGTAAATATACGCAGTTGTGTCTTCAAATTGAGAAAGAAGACCACTCTACTGGTTGTAACTGTAGCACACTTGTCTGTCTTCTTCAGATGCAGAGCAGACAGATGAGCAGTTGTTTCAGGAGATCTCCAAGGTCAGTCAGTGCATTACGCTTTTCTGTTAACTTGGAGATAAGTGCTGAGTTCAGGTAAAAGCCTAATGGACGTCTGTGTTCGTCTCTCTCATAGGCAAATGTGATTTGCATTGTCTACTCTGTCAACAACAAGACATCCATAGAAAAGGTGAGTTACCTCTGCTGCTAGCATTTCCATAATTTGTTTATATAGCATTTAAACAGTATAACTTATCAGACTGTCAGTGTGACTGTGTCAGTGTGACACTTTAATTAGGAGTTGTCTCTCAAAATAGTGACAGTGATTCACGTTTTTATCTTTTCTACCTTTTGTTTTCCATAGGTGACCAGCCACTGGATCCCCCTCATTACTGAGAACACAGACAAGGACAGCAGGTGTGAACTTGTATAAAGATAGTCCAGAGTTTTCTTTGTCAGCTCAGTTTTGTACAATTAATATATGGGGCGAAGAGGGTGCCCATTTGTCTAAGAGCATGTCCCAGCACAGCCAGTTCCTGTCGCACGATCGACTCAATGGAAAGTTTGCAAAAAAACATTTTCTGTAGCAAGAGGCCAGCCACGGAGCCCTTCTACTGGTGTTTGAAGTGATGACCCATTGTCACAGCGTGGAAAATGTCTCTCAAATGCTTCTCTGTAAGCAGGGAGCAGTAGTGGAAGAGCAGCATTTTCCATGAGCAGATTTGGCCTTATTAAATCTTTGTACTGTGAGATTTTCACTGCGAAATGAGTCACTGATTTTCTGGGAGAGAAAATACCAAAATACATAAAAAGAAAAGTACTCTTTTGCATAAAATGTATATCATGGAGTTACATCTGTTAAATTGTATGTTATTTATTAGTGTAAATTAAATTTTGTGTGTGTGTGTGCGTGTGTGTGTTGGTGTGTCCAGGGTTCCTCTGATCCTGGTGGGGAACAAGTCGGACCTGGTGGAACACAGCAGCATGGAGACCATACTGCCCATTATGAACCAGTACAGTGAGATAGAGACTTGTGTTGAGGTGAGAGGGGAACAAAACATTATCATGTAATCTTTTTTTGTTTTGCCTGATAAATACTTCCATATTCGAGTAATGCAGTAGCAATGCTATTGATTCAGACGACAGACGGACACAGATGTGTTGCCCAGTGCACGGGGTCAAAAGGGACATAAACTCGCAAGGAAATCAATATTTCCTTCTATCGCCCGCTCATTAAACAGAACATAAAGAAGGGGAAGAAACCTGACAGCAGTTCAACAATAACTGTTGGGTGGAAACTGTCAACTTATAGGAACCAAGAGGAAAAGCATTGTTTTTAGGTTAACATCCAGACATGTTTTAGTTTATCTGCAGTGCTTTTAAGGGTTTTATCAGTGCATTAAGTTGATATAAGAACATTAAAATATGGTTTTCACATGATGACAATATAGAAACAGAATGTCTACAGAATAGAAATGGCCTGAATATCGTTTCTTGTCATTTACAATGACATCTACAAGTAAAGCCCTTTACAGCCTTTGCTCTTACACATTAATGTTTCTGATCTTCACTATCAACCAAACATAACATGTGCTTCTCCTGTGTGTCAATTTGTCAGTTACATAGATTGTTCTCTTAGCTCGTATACATTAACCTAATTGACCATTTTCAGAATCAGAATCAGAAATACTTTATTGATCCCCGAGGGGAAACTCTTTTGCTACAGCAGCTCACTATCACGTCAGTGCACACAGGAATAGAAGTACTAAGCAAAAATATAATAAATATAATACACTATAATACAGGTCAGAAAATAAATTAAGTACCAAGTGGGTATAAGTATAAAATAAAATAAGTGTGAAGTACAAAGTGGGTTTACCGGTTGATGATGATAATATGGTATAAGTTAATAGTGCATGAACTGTCAAGTTAAGTGTAGCTTATTAAGATTATAATGAGACGGAGGATATTGCACAGCAATAATAGAGGTATGAATAAATATCAATAAATAGGGTATATTTTGTCAATAATATTGCTATTGCTGCCCTTTTTTATGCTTTCCATGGTGGATGTCTTTATTTTTTGCACAATTACTACATACAGGGTTTATAACGAGGAAGCCAAGCAATTGTAAATGTGTTAAATTTATGTTTGTTTTTTTTTAAACTGGCACAAAGTTTTAAGTGATAGTAGGAACGGCAGTACAAGAGGACCTGATACTTGACACCGGCCATGAGCTTAACTCAAACCCACAACATGAGGACCACCGTACGTGGCACGTGTCTGAGTGCGATGAACACGCTCCTGATGTGTGAGAACTCTGCTGTTTTGCTTCTGTTTGTGCTGAGTTCACTGTCTGTTGCGTTGCTCTTCAACACTGATTACCATCTCTTAACAGGGCAGCGCCTTTCTTTTTTCAGACTGCTTAATTAGACCAGGTGTGTTGCTCAGACAGATCCTGTGTGTTAATACCCTGTCTGGCCCTGACTTAGCTCACACACACACATATACAGTATATACAGGCATACACACACAGGTAGGTAAACAGGGATGGCCCTACTTTGCCAGGTCACTGTTAGCATCACAGTGTCACTGCTGATACTTGATCATGTCAAGTAGTGCCACGCTGAATTATCACGGGATTGCAAAGGCGCTACAGTTTCTATATGCTACAAGGCTATACACAGGGTGTTATCGAGCGGCACTGCAGTGTTGAAAAACAGTATACACGTATGTATAACCAAACTCCCTTCTTCCGTCTTGTTGCTGTTTATAGTGTTCAGCGAAGAACCTGAAGAACATCTCAGAGCTGTTCTACTATGCCCAAAAGGCAGTTCTGCACCCCACAGGTCCCCTCTACTGTCCAGAGAAAAAAGATGTAAGAGCAGAAATATAGTGTGTGAATTCTGAACCACTGTTTTTGTGATCCAGTGCAGCTTGTTTTAAATCCTGTATTTTAAAATCTCTGTGAATTTAGAGTTGAGAGAGTTATTCAATGCAGTATTTGCATGTTTTAGTTTCATCTTTTAAGCCCACAATTCTGTCTGAAAACTGAATATGTCACTTTTGGGTTTAAACAGAATTTTAAGGTGAATGACAAAATTATTATTATTTTCTTAAGTAACTTTTGATTTGCCTCTTTGTCTCCCAGATGAAGCCACTTTGCGTAAAAGCCCTGACTCGAATCTTCAAAGTGTCTGACTTAGACAATGATGGGATTCTCAATGATCATGAGCTCAACTTCTTCCAGGTAAGTCAACTGATGACTGTCGTAGCATATATGGGTTTAGGAAAAAGTACAATTTGCACAGGACCTTTTCTTTTTGTTGCTAGTTTTGACAACAGTGTTGTTTTTGTGTGACTGCTCACAGCGGACATGCTTCAACACCCCACTAGAGCCTCAGGCGTTGGAGGATGTAAAAAATGTGGTGAGGAAGAATTTGAGTGATGGAGTGTGTGACAATGGACTCACTCTGAAAGGTAGGAATAGATGGACCGGCCTCCTCCTCGTGTCTATTTACACACACATCTCTGTGACATGATTCCCGAATGTGTTGTTTGGTATTTCTGTGATATTCCTCTGCAGGCTTCCTGTTCCTACACACCCTGTTCATCCAGCGAGGTCGACATGAAACAACGTGGACAGTGCTGAGGAGGTTTGGATACGACGACGACCTGGAGTTAAATCAGGACTACCTCTTCCCTCCGTGAGTCTCAGTCTTGTTGTTTTAGACACCCACCACCAACTCAGTCCTGTGTGCACAGAGCTCTGCCTTTCTTAAAACCTGTTTCATTCTTATTACATTCAAATGTACTGCAAAAGTTTTTTTTCTTCTTTGTGATTCATCAAATTATTTCCCTCACTGTGTGCATGAGGGATACATGTATTTGTGCACACTTTTCTCTTTTTTTTTTTTTTGTAACAATGTTCTCTTTTTGGTTCAGTTTAACCCTTTGAACTCTGCCATAGAAATGGTCCACCAGTGCCTACATTGGTATTTTTGCTTGTTGTCATGTCATTTCTTGGAGTATCTTCAAATGTTTCATATCCCTAAAATCTGTACAACCTACATTTAAAGGTTATGTAAGTCAATAAACCATAATAATTAATAAAACATAACAACATGCACATTTCACCTACTACTATGTCTACTGAGGCCTACTGAGCCTCTTTTATAAGTGAACTGTAATATTTATCCTCTTATTTAATCTTTGTAGTAATGTTTATCTTATGTTCTGCCCAGGCTCACTGACTATAACATTTCACTCTCTCTAGGTTGAAAATTCCTCCAGACTGCACCACAGAGCTCAACCACAATGCCTACCTCTTCCTCCAGAGCGTCTTTGACAAACATGACAAGGTACAATCCTGTACACCTGGATCTGTATTTACTTTGGCCTCTGCCCTGGAGAGGCACTTACAGGAAGCTGCTCAGTACCCAGCACCGCACAACACCAAAATACACTGCCACAGGCAACGCTGACCACCTGCTGAGGCGTGATTTAACTTCTTGTCACCGAGGAGGGATTGACAGGAAGAATTAGCCGCAAGGTTAGAATGAAAGTCAAAGAGTGAAAGTGTCAGCTTGCGCCATGATCTGCTTTCTGTCGCAGAGATTAGTGTCCAACTGTGAAAAGTGTGCTTCAGTCATGTTTGTTTTCTCAGGTAGAAATGAAAGGCAGCAAACTAAGTGTATTATTTTCTTGAAATCAACTGAGCAAGGGCAATTCTTTCAGTTTTCTTTAGTTCACCATCCTGAACAGTAACCAACCTTTGTGTCTATCAGGACCGTGACTGTGCCTTGTCACCAGAGGAGCTGGGGGACCTGTTTGAGGTTTTTCCCTACATGCCCTGGGGTCCAGATGTCAATAATACAGTTTGCACTAATGACCAGGGCTGGATCACCTACCAGGGATATCTCTCCCAGTGGACGTAAGTGGCCATTAATTAAGTCATGTCAAGTCAAATAATTAAGTTAAAAGTCAATTAAAGCCACTGTGTAGAATTCGAATATTTCTGACTTTGGCGGTAAAGCAATTATTACCCCTGGTGGTAGTATCTAAAAAGATGTTGTGTCTGACATGCGGACACTGAGCTGAATGGGCTGAAAAGCCGATTTTATTTCTCAACAAACCAAATCTTTGAGTGCTTGGTCAGATTCTTAATCTTGTTTACTTAACCTTTCAATAGATATTTCCTCATATAACCAACAATTTTGCTTTCTCAGACTGTATTTTATTAAGACAAAATGAAAGTCTGATGTATTTGGCTTATTTTGTTGAATAGAAAAAAAAACTTTTTACATTCCTCACCTTGTTTTCTTCTTAAAACTGAAACTCAGGTATCATATTGGCACCGGTATTGAAAATTGGTCAAACAATACCCACCAGAAGATGCTTTAATCACATAAACATTCTACACATAGTGGCTTTCCATAAAATGTATTATTTAATAATTAACTAATTCAGTTGTTTTCTGGAAACACCACTGTACAAGTATTTCCCTGTCTGAGTGGATATAAAATAACCACATTATCTCAGTCACGTTGGTTTCTATATTTAGTGAATCTCCCATTTAGTCTGTTCTGCTTCAACATACATTTGTTCAGGTTAACAACGTATCTGGATGTCCAACGATGCTTGGAGTATTTGGGTTACCTTGGTTACTCAATAATTGCTGAGCAAGAGTCCCAAGCAGCAGCAATTACTGGTAAGGACGTCTTTTTCCATATTTATATTTATATACATGAGCTGTAGATTTATATAAAAAGTTGATGATCACATCAGTTAATCAACACTGTCATAACAGTGGTGATGTAACAGTTCAATCTGAATGTTGCTGCTGACTGACTGACTGACTGACTGCTGGCATGTGTTGTGTACAGCAGCAGTTTAAACTGATCCTCTGATGCCCATGTGTGGTTTGCCCCCCCTGCAGTGACCAGAGATAAGAAGATTGACCTGCAGAAGAAGCAGACCCAGCGCAGCGTCTTCCGCTGTAATGTCTTTGGAGACATTGGCAGCGGCAAGAGCGGCTTCCTCCAAGCCTTCCTGGGTAGTAACCTCATGGTAAAATGGAAATAAACACCAGTAATGACACATTTTAATGCATACTTTGCCCTCACAGATATTTCATGATGTCCCAGATGTAAATTCCACCCCAGAGATGCTGCAAAAAGCAAACATTACAGTAAATAACATATATGAAAAGCATTCCACTGAAATATTCCAGGTCAGATATCTCATGTCCCCCCCCAACTTAGTCACAGATTACAGCTGTATACTATCACAACTCAAAAATCAGTATAGACTGCCATAGATTTTTCCCATTGCTGCTTGCAATCATAGTTTACAGTCATGATTCATGTCATGATCTGCTGTTACATGATGTTTCTTCTCTTCTCTCAGTGCCAAAAAATGATCAGAGAGGAACACAGATCCTACTATGCCATCAGCACAACCTATGTTTACGGCCAGGAGAAATACCTTCTTGTGAGTATCAAAGATACCTCTAATATTGCTTGAATTGCTAACATTAATTTTGCAATTATGACATTTGTGTCTTAATACAGCTTTTCTAGTGCTAAAAACAACAATTATAGTAATAACAATGGACAAATTCACTAATATTATATTTTATATTATACTGTATTCTATTTATATTAAAAACAGAATTTGCATTTATATGTACCACTATGCATTGTATGTGAGGTGGTCAACTGTGAACCATCAAGGCCAGCCCAGCCTGAGGTTGGCTGTGCTTACCTGGCTGTTTTATATAATCTTCTTATCATGTTCACCTAATGCTTTTGTCAAGCAAGTAGAAGTGCTTGACAAAAGCATTAGCACATACAGACACTCCCTCTGTGCTGGCGTCCACAATGAAACACTCGTTTCTGTCGGCTCTCACAGACAACTGGAGCACAAATGCTGTGGTGATGCTCCAGTACAGTTTAATCTTTATTGCCAGTGTGACTCATGGTGCTGCTGCTTCAGTAAAACAGCAGCATGTGCTTCTTATCATTGAACATCCTTAAGAGAAGACTCTGCTTTATTTAAGTTTTTTTTTTCTGACATATTATCAAATTCGCAGTAATCCACATCCTGTGTGTGTATATAATAAGAAGTCCTTTTGGTAAAGCAATATGCACACCCAATTGTGATTGCTGACCGAGCTACAGTGATTCCCCCCCCCCAGAAGCGGAGAGAAAAAAGTCAGACAAACTCTCCCTGCAGTTCTTTCCATCATCCATTAATTTCAGAAAATGATGGCTGTAGTAAACCAGACCACTACAGCTGGCCACAGTGAGACAGAACACTGGCAACAAATCCAACATGGGGCTAATGTTGAAACCCAGCAGTGTTTTTTTTAACTCAGCTTATCTTAGTGCATTTTAATGTTAGAGGGGCTTTTCTCCATTTATAGGTGACTGTGTTTAGCTTTATTTAATGAACCTCCTCTCCTCTCAGCTTCATGAAGTGTTCCCTGATTTCGATTACCTGTCTGATGCTGATCTGGCCTGTGACGTTGTCTGCCTGGTCTATGATGTCAGCAACCCTTACACCTTTGAATACTGTGCCAAAGTCTTCAAGGTAAAACTGTTATATCAAAAGACAAATGTTTAACCTCTGAAGGATTTGGAAAACATCTTAGCCACGATCATTCATCTCCCGCTCTCTTTATCATGTCAGCAATACTTCATGGATAGCAAGACTCCATGTATGATGATAGCAGCGAAGTCAGACCTGCCAGAGATCAAACAGATGTACGGCTGCAGTCCTCTGGAGTTCTGTAGGAGACACAAGATGCCACCTCCCCAGTCGTTCACCTGTAACACTGCAGCAGCACCCAGCAGAGACATCTACACCAAACTGACCACTATGGCCATGTACCCGTAAGTATAGAAACAATTGATCTAGACTCCTTAAACTTGCACTAGTCATTTTTGCACAAGGTGCCCCAAATGCTAGTAGAGTTGACTGATTTTAATTATCAATAATTCATTTAAATTGATGCAAGCAATGTGTATTTGGAGCTGACATTGATATCATACCCACCCAGCTCTGGTTCCCCTTTTTTAAGCAAGGACATTGTCTATTTCTTAATGATAGTAAACTACAACTGTAGTGTAACATTCTGTAACATTCTGAAGTCTCATATATTACTTCACCTGGTTACATTGGTATTCAAATGATAGGACTTGTAAAAAAATGTGTTTTTGTTTACCATATTACACTCTTTCTTATGTTTGTACACACAAAGCACAACTTTCCGGTTTAAAATGTTTATTTGGTTAATGTTTTTATAAGGTTTATTAGGTACACCTAGCTAAAACTAATGCAGTGTAATACAACAGTTCTACAATAAATCCTGCCTTCATGAAGGTTATACTGTTCAATTTTTGTTGAAACTATTTTAGAGAGGTGTTGATTGAACTCTGTGGTCATTTTGGAGGCTGAACTGTATTGCTTTATACAGATAGGTGTTTTTGTTATTTAGTCTACCCTCATTGATATACATAAATCAACAGTTTAAACAAAAACTGAACATTATAACCTTCATGAAGGTAGGATTTATACAGTTGATTAATTTAGCAAGCTGTACCTAATAAACTGGCAACCGAGTGTAAGCTAACTTGCTTTTATTATCACTTTTCTTGTTGGTAAGCCTACCAGCAAATGAATAATTATGATGTTAGGATATGATGGTTAGTACAAATTGTCAGCCACCAGAGGACAATTTTATATGCTACTTGCTCCCAATAGAGTAAAAAAGACACATGCAGTTTGGTAACTGCAGCTAAAATCTTTTAGCTTAGTCTTTTCCTTCAAAAGAGGTCTTGTTTTATAATTGGCTATGTAGCTGTTGGTGCTGGGAGATATTTTTAACACAGTCTATAGCTTTGTTTTATACATTCCCCCATGGGTCTATGGAAAATTGCACTGGTCAACTAGTCTTGTAAATCCTCAGCTATGGATCATCTAAACAAAATTCTTTTCTTCTTATGGCCTGAGGTGATGAACTAGCTCAGTGCTTGTTTGCTGCTGTTAAATAGGAAGTGTTATTTTTTAATCTAATGTTTTAATTTGTATTTCCTCTACACTGTGAGGATTTCCTGCCAATCTTGACCCAACTGCAGAAATGAGTCTGTCTGAAACAGGTGGGATAGATTGGATGCGTTTTTTTTTTCTTTTGCAGTCCACCTTATCTTTTCGTTTGCAGTTTAAATACAAAGCTGTACTTTGCATTACTTTACTCCTTGCCTCAGGATAAACCTGCTCCCAGTGGAGATGTTCCTACTCTGTGCAAGTGTCAGTATCAGACATGATGTCCTTCAGCCTATATTAATACACTTCACTGCCCTCTGGACAGGTTGCACTCAGTCTGATGCCACAGTGTTTTGCATTGTGGGTAAACAGGTTTCCCTTCTGAGCAGTAACGTTGATCTCTCCCAGAGGCTCACACTCCTGCAGTGAGCTTGTAGCGCACTGTCAACACACAGTGCCTCTCTGCACATCACACAGTTACATAATCACACACAGCAGACCAGCCACGATTTAATCCACAGCCTACATACTATTCAGAATATAGTTTAGTTTAAATGATTCACAAATTATGTTATGAAGTACAGACAAATATTTGTTAAAACCTTCTGTGGGAGAAGTAGTTTTTTTTTCCTCTTTATGAAATGTATAATTTCTGATCACAACATAAGAATGTGCTCTGAATTCAAAGAAAATATTGCATTTAGTTATTTGACAATGATTCATTCTGAACACTGTCAACTGTCAAATATAGCATCTTTCAAAACAAAGTTACAAAGTGCTTTACAATAAAAACATATAATAAAAGCAAATACGATCCAGAACTTATGATATGATAATTTAAATAATTGCAACAAATACCAAAAGCCATACAATAAAAATGAGTCATAAGAAGAGATTTAAAGGAGGATACTGTGTTTGCCTACCTGAGATAGGCAGGGAGTTCCACAGCAAAAGCCCGGTCACCTTTAGTGACAAGTTGATTCCTTCTTCCAAATAGTTTGATAACCCCATTGCATCTCCTCGAGGGATCTCATTTGAGAAAGGTTTATTGTCGTCAAAATCTATTTTCGTTGTCTTTGATGGATTCTGGCTCTCGGGTGATGAGCCGTAAACTATTCATTTCATGGCGGTGACATCTTTTAACTCTATCTTACCTTTCTTCCTCCTGTTTGTTTTATATGTAAACTGTGTGTTGGTGTTTGCCTCCCCCGTATCTCTCCTCAGCCACGCCCGGCTGCGCTGCATGTGCACTTGTAACCGGTGCACCTTCTGCTTGTGTCAGAACTTCCTCAACTCTGAGCTGCTGCAGACGGTCAGGGCCAAACTCTACGGTGTTGTACTCAGAAGGTCCTTTTTAAAAAAATCTTTTTACAACCCTCTCTTTACCTATTATCTCTCAGACTTGTCGCCATCATCACCCCAAGCTTATCCCATTCATTTCTCCTCATTTTTTGCAAAGTTGTTTTATTTTTAGGCATCGATTTCCCAGAAATTAAATTAGATTTTCACAATATACCGTTGAATAGTAAAAGTTAATTTTAGAAGAGAATAGAAAAATTTGCGAATTGATATCAGATGTTTGTTCTTAATTACTTATACATAAGTCACTTTTGTTTTCTATATTATCATGTCCTGCCACATTTCTCCTTCCCCCTTGTTTCATGCTGTTCTTTGAATTTGTCCCTTTTCCTTTAAGAAACTATTCTGACATCTTCATTTTTGTTCTGCTTTCTTTGGTATTGCTTGTGAGCTTCCTGTACTACAGTAGGATTGAATGCATGTACTTTTCTATTTTCATCTCCGTCTCATTGTCATTTGGTTGGTGTCAACTTCCTTGTTGATGTCTTATTTGCTCATGTCACTGCGCCTCAGCCGTCTCATCTGAGATGTCAGAGCTAATTTCTGGTCTTGTTGTCTCATGTCATAACTATAATCCTGCATGTCCCTCATCTATTTGACTGGCTTTTGCTTCAGCATCTCCATATTTCCAGGCTCCATCCCTGTTACATATCATACTCTTACTCTTTACTGGTTTCTCTGTTTATTTGTTGTCTCTTTATCTCTTTACTTTTTCCTGTCCTTCCCTTCAGTCTGTCTCTGTATTTATCTCTCATCGGCCTGCTTCTCTCTGTTTAACAGACACGTGAGCCAAGCTGACGTGAAGAGCTCGACCTTCTGGCTGAGAGCAAGTGTCGGAGCCACAGTGTTTGCAGTGCTGGGCTTCGCCATGTACAGAGTGCTGCTCAAACCACGGTGATCCACGGCAGCCGGGTCCAACCCAAATAGTCAGTCACAACATTAGGCTTTCCCAAATGAAATTTGTATAGAAAATCTGTCATGGTTTTGACGTTTAATGATTCCCAATTTAAAAAAAACTTTATTTTGTTTTTGCGGGGCGGCGGTGGCGGCAAATGTTCATTTTCATTCCACTGTACATTTCTCTTCTTGGGGATAAAAGAAAAAATATTTAATTTTGTACCAAAATGGCTAATTTGCTTAATCGGTTTGTCTGCAAGTATTTGCACAGTAATATATCTATATTTATATTGAAAGTGAGGGCAGGCTGCTGGGCCATGGTGAGTAACATATGAGTGAGTTATATATGTAGCTATTTTTTGGTTGCTTGTTGACTTGAACATGAACAACTTGGTGTCAGTTGTAATAGGGATTGTGATATGTGAGGTATGCAATAGCATTGATGCTTTTATTAGACTGAACAATATGTAAATAGTGTATATATTATAGTAGACTGTACATTTGTTTGTCTTTGTCCAAAAGGGTCTAATTCATACTCAAAACAATGAATGCAAAGGTATTAGTTTAACAGCCTGGTCATGAACTCGCACAAACATTAGCATTGATTATTCACACTGATAGATATTGGTTTGCTTTTCAAGGCCAAACACTTGGATGCACACTTAAAAAAAAAAAAAAAAAGCTGGTCAGTGTTTTATGTGTGGAATGGTCTGCTGCTCTCTGTCATGTCTTCCCTTGTTGGTCACTTTATTTGTCAGCTCGTGCGTGCGTGTGTGTGCTAAGATATTGAAAATCTGCACTCCATTCTGTACATTTTCTCTTTGCATGCTTCAGAATTTCCAATCACATTCTAGTGTTTTAAGACTTACTGTACAAAAAAACTTCTCCACATTGCTTTCCCAATAATCCAGGGATGCAGTAAAGTGTATTGACAGGAGTGCTGCTAGGAGAGTAGTCATTGTGAACTTTGACGTTTTTTTTATCCTTGTGAGCTCTCCTGATTGCAGAAGATGCAATAATATGGCCTCAGATGTTAATTTCCATGCAACTGCAATTGCATGCCACAAGGTTCAGTCTGATGTATTCACTCATCCCTGCTTTTCCAAAAGTTTACAATAAATAAATTGTCTATGTCTATTACATCTGGTGTGATGGAATTGATTCTTTTCAGTTTACCAAGAGATTTGAAGATTATTTTGTGTATTTCTGAACAGCATTAGCCACAGAAGACTCTGAGGCAGTGAAGGATTATGTGTTACTTGTAATGAACATGATGCCGACAGTATTTTTTAATCATTGAAAAGGACATTCTTTATTATGCTTTTGTATCTGATATCCCACCACATGATCAACTTTAATTTTGTCCTGTTCTGACAAGATGATTATAGTTATATTTAGCAGAAGCATATAATGATATCAGACCAGGTTTTACTGAGACACAAGAGGGCAGCATTGCTTTAAAAAAAATCACCAGTGGGAAAAACATGTCATCAAATTGAGTGGCTGCCATGTAATGTTTGTTTTAAAATCCAGTGTGAAACTGATTCAAGCCTGTTCATGTGTTTAGAGAAGTACACCAGCTTATGAGCCATTCTGCGAGAGGAGATGGACCAGGGTGAGATCATGCTGAAGTGGTCAGTTCAAGATGGGGCTTTTTTAATAATAATAACTTTGTTTTGAAAGGTGCTATTTAATAAAGTGCTTTACAATAAACAATAATAAAAGTCAATAAGAATCAAAAATATAAGAAATAAAACAAGATAAAATAATTTAATTTTTAGTTACAACAAATACCACCAGTTAAGGAAAAGCCATAAGATGAAAATGAGTTTTAAGAGATTTAAAATAGGATGAGTTTACCTGCCTGAGATCCCCAGGCACAGAGTTCTACAGCTGAGGGGCCAGGACAGCATAGGCCCTGTCACCTTTACAACAAGTTGAGATTTTGGAACCATCAGTAGGGCCCTGTCATTCAACTGCAGGACATTTTTGGACATCCAATTCTTCATTTCAGCAAGGCAGGACATAACACAGGAAACATCTGTGGTAACAGGCTTTAAAGGAACAATTGCATATCATCCGCGTAGCAATGAAAGTTGATATTATGTCTACGTATGATTTGCCCTAAGAGGGGACCCCACAAAAGAGAGGAGCACGGGGGGGGAGGAGGCATCTTCAAAGCATAACCTGTTTAACATAGTTTTTTAGACAGTTGCTTTAGACATTGTGGTCCACTGTGTCAAAGGCTGAGCTGAGGTCAAGGAGAAATGGAATACAGGCCAGTGTCAGCGATAAAGCAGCAAGTCATTAGTGACCTTGACCAAAGCAGTCTCAGTGTTGTGTAGAGAGCGGAAACCAGATAGAAATTTAAAAAAAAAATGAAGACAATTATTTTCTAAAACCTTGGATAAAAATGGCAGCTTAGGGTCTAAAATTACTTAAAACAGAGGGATCTAGAGATGGCCTCTTTAAACAGTGGCATGTTTAAAATTGGAGGGGAAAATACCAGTAGACAGAGAGCAATTAATAATGTAATAAATATCTGGACCAACTGTCTGAAATACAGCTTTAAAATAAAAATTTTGGTATGGAAGAGCTGCATCAGAAACCACTTTGAGGAATTTCATACATTTATGGCTTAAATTATAGATCATTATCTTATAGCATTATTGTTCCAGTACAGTATTATATGATCATTATATCATCTTGACAAAATCCATTTTGCTCTTCAACAAATAGGCCTTCTCTCTCCAGATGAAATGAAATTATTTATAAAACGTGCTCAGCAAGTTGATACCTCTATAATTTAACAGCACCCTTGGGTCATCACAGTGGGTGTTTGGCGTTGGGCTAATGATAGATTTAACCCACTTAGATGGTATTTTGCAAGATTCAAAGCATTCAATTCACACAGAATATTAAATAATTTGGCAGATTTTTTTCATTCCAGTACCTATTTTACATCAGTTTGACCTTATTTATTAATTTTCACATATTGCATATTAGTCTGGAGCAGCTTTGGTTGAACCAACTGGGCAGTATACGGAGTGACTTCATGAGGGATGTGGCAGAGAGGATTATGTGGTTTACTCAAAGTTTTGACCTTGAATTTTAATTTCTTCCAGATTCACTAACCCACAAACATTTTTGTAAAAGCAGAACCCAACACTAAGGGTTTGGGGTTGTTAAATCCATATAGTTCTAAAAAACACTGCATTTGGACATCTGGACAGACTGTGTGATGCAGCTGCTTTCTTCAGGACATTTAAAGCACCACAGGTTCTCTGGTGAGTATCTGTAATTACGTGAGACAGTCAGACACTATACTGCTGCATGAGAACTCCTATTTCCATGAAATGAAGTCCTAGTGCTCGTAAAGCCTACTTTCTGTTGATACCAGAAAAGTAATCAAAAGGTGTATGTGTGCTTTTTGACACAAAGAGGACATTAAGGCCTTTCCTTAGAGCAGTGATTCTCAACCATGAGAGCTACTTTGGTGTACTATAAACAGTATACTGTAAACCATACGCATATTGCATCAGCCGTAACACCTGAACACCACCTGTTGTAATTTAGAGTGTGTGAAAAGTTAGCAAGCAACCAAGCAGCTAAAAGTAATGGATATAGCCTAAATGGTTGAAATAGTTAGCTAAGCTAACAGTAATGGATGAATGGTTGAATAGTTAGCTAAAAGTAGTGGATAAAGGTTTGAAATAGCTAACAGTATTGGATTCGCTAAAAATAATGGATGAATGGTTGACAGTCAGACAGAAAAGGATAACTTAAAAGGTGGGAACCACTGGCTTAAAGAACATTTAGTGCCTGCAAACAGCTTTGAGAGAGACTCTTGTCAAAAGAAAGCATTAGCTCACTAGCTGTTAATTTATACATGAGCTACGTTCTCCCACATAGCAGGTGTTTTTCTCACTGTATATCTTGTCTCCCTCTTTCCTTTTTGTTCACACTCTCTTCCCTCATCACCCAATCCCCCTTTATCACCTGCCTCTCATGTTACAGCTCTTCAGCTGATGTTAGCACATTGCTTGCAAAAACAGCCACGTCAAAGCTTATTTTCTCCAATTAGCTGCTTTTAATGGAAATTCCCATTGGTGCCTGTAACTAACGAGACAATAATTCCCCTCACTACTTGGTAATATGGAGTGTGATTTGTCCGAGGGAGATTGTGAAAAGCTTTATTTATGAATCAATTTATTTATGTTACTTAGTCATTGTGGGGCCCAAATAACAAATTTTGATAAAATTTTGCAGCTGTTGCCACGTGTAAAAACTCCAGGGCATGTTATTAATAATTCCCATTTAGTGCAGTTGCACCTGTGAGAATTATGAAGGATTTTATTTCTAGTTTTCCAGATTAAAAATATGTTGTGTTAATTGTGAAGATAAATAAGTAGATTCTGGTTAAGTTATAAGTTTTTGCAAATAAGATTTACATTGCATCTGTTATGCAAATCAAAACAAATTTATGCCTTGAAGTCCTTATATTCTATTAACGAATAGTGCAACAGACCAGCAATTCACTCCTTAAAGTTTCATCTATGTACTTTTTCTGCACAAAGTTGTCATGTTCTAATGATTATCAGTAGGTGAGAGGTAAAAGTGAATTATTTAAGGCTGTTAATATTTGTCTGAATTCTGGTTGAGGCCACAACAAGTTAACAAAATTCCATAAAATGTATTTCCCATCCACAAAAAACAAACACAACAACAACAACAAAAAACACATGAAAATACAGAATCTCAACATTTGGCCATGGTTTGCTGATCTCTGACCATGGATACAAAATGGCTTATGGGTCTTTTTTTAACAACTTAACAGACTCCAACTTTAACCCAACACTGCTGCGTAGGAGTCAGGAAAAGACCCCTAGGCCATATTGTTTCCATGGCAATGCTATCACATACTGTACCTGGGGGAGTTTCACTAGATGGATACTGATCAACCTACACACTGCAGACCACACCACCATCACATAATTTCTCTTTGTACATGGCTTCCACCCAACTATTAGGTTTGTTTGATGTCTCTTGAGGTAATAGGTAGGTGTTTGTCTGAAATGGGGCCCCATCATTTGGGTGATTGTAGCGGCAGACTTGGAGGGGACAGTTTATATTCCCTAAAACAACCTGGAATTTACAGCCCTGGACACTCCCTCCTTTCTAAGCCTTTAAAGCAAGCAATTTAAGAGTTTATGCATGCTGTTTTGTGGGACATGATTAATTAGTATTTATAACACCAGATGAGAGACATTAAATGTGAATGAACCCCACTGAGAAATTGGGCCTTTGCAGCAGCAAATATTAACAGGATACACAAAGAGAGACACACAATTTAAACAAACCAGCAACGACAAAAAAGCAGATTTAGTGCAGAAGTAGCATGTGAACAGTAAAACATGCTGAGATGAGACAAAATTACTAAAAATGTCAAATTTAATTTGTCCATATTGTGTGAAGATGTAACAAATTAAAATTAATCATATTTAAGAATAATTGTGACCTCTAGCTACAAGTGAATTTGAAATCCTGTAGGATGTTAATTACATTTGCACTGCACTTGGTGAGAACTGATCAATAATTGGAAAATACACACAGACTGAAATGGTGTAATGATTGGTTTGAGCCGCTCGTCTCCAACAGAGCTGTTACTGTGTAGTTTCTATGTCTACATGAAAAAATCTCCAAGTTTGCACAGAGCCACTAAAAGACCACAGAGGAGGAATACTGTACTGATTTTCCATTTTTCTGCTGGAGATGAGCAGATGAATTGTAGCAGTTGTATAATTTTCTAACAATCTCTGACCTGAAACCCTATAACAATCTCAACTCAAGGTCCATTTACTTTCTTGTTCCATACTGTAGCTTTCGACTATATCATGCTGTCTTCCTCAGCAGGAGTTTGCATATTTGTCAACAAGAAGTGAAATAAGAGAGTATGTAACCCTTGAGTTTTGTCAACTCCTGTTTCCAAGGTCAATAATAAAGCATAACCCCAAATTGTAGAACCCTAACTCCAGTTTTGAATAATATAGCACATCTGCTTTTTTACTGCTTTTCCTAGTGGAAACATTTTAGTGACACATTATGGCCATTTAAGGTGAAGTGAGTAAGTAAGAGTTGGACTATCTAAATAAAATGCAAACCTGTATAGGTTACATTATATGATAGTGTGTTGTATTGTTGTTGAGTGTATATTAAGGTTTGAACACTATACTTTGTTGGACATTTTCTGTTTGTCACTAGATGGTTGAGGTTGAATGTGAACAAAAAAGTGAACTGAAATAGGAAAATATTGTTACCTCGTTGACACCACTTTCTTGTAAGGCACCCTTTATAAAGCATTTAAGTTGTATTTGTAATAATGTATTAATGCTTTATAGGTCAGTTACAATCCATTAATTAGAACAACTTTGGGTTGACAAATCGTGACTAATACTTTTGACCGCCATTTATTCTCTTTCACACCTTCTTTCTTTTGTAGCTCTTTCATATGTTAGGATGAATGCTCCCATGGACCACCACTTAACTTCTGGGAAAGGTTTGCAGAGTAATAGGACCAAAATTCATTAATTAACAACTTTACATTTAACATTTGCAGATTTGATGAAGTATTGTAAAAATCATGTAGGCTACTATTGATTACTTATTTATATAACTACAAACATGATAGCTTATTAGTAGCCTAAACTCATGTCCCTTTATTAATGGATTACCAACATTTACAGTGGTGTGAAAAAGTGTTTGCCCCCTTCCTGATTTCTTATGTTTGTCACACTTAAATGTTTCAGATCATCAAACAAATTTAAATATGAATCAGAGATAACACAAGTAAACACAAAATGCAGTTTTTAAATGAAGGTTGTTATTATTAAGGGAAAACAAAATCCAAACCTACATGACCCTGTGTGAAATAGTGATTGCCCCCTAAACCTAATAACTGGTTGGGCCACCCTTAGCAGCAACAACTGCCATCAAGCATTTGTGATAACTTGAAATGAGTCTTTTACAGCGCTGTGGAGGAATTTTGGCCCACTCATCGTTGCAGAATTGTTGTAATTCAGCCACATTGGAAGGTTTTCGAGCATGAACTGCCTTTTTAAGGTCATGTCACAGCATCTCAATAGGATTCAGGTCAGGACTTTGACTAGGCCACTCCAAAGTCTTCATTTTGTTCTTCTTCAGCCATTCAGAGGTGGACTTGCTGGTGTGTTTTGGATCATTGTCCTGCTGCAGAACCCAAGTTTGCTTCAGCTTGAGGTCACAAACAGATGGCCGGACATTCTCCTTCAGGAGTTTTTGGTAGGCAGCAGAATTCATGGTTCCATTTATCACAGCAAGTCTTTCAGGTCCTGAAGCAGCAAAACAGCCCCACACCATCACACTACCACCACCATATTTTCCTGTTGGTATGATCTTTTTCTGAACTGCGGTGTTACTTTTACGCCAGATGTACACCTTCCAAAAAGTTCAACTTTTGTCTCGTCAGTCCACAGAGTATTGATGATCCCCAAGACTTTTGGGAAAATACTCTGTGGACAAAAATTAAACTTTTCACTGTATAACAAATACAAAATCATCTGTAAAGCAATGATATGCTACATGATTTATTTACCATTAGCTTGCTTATAAACGTTTTATAAAGGGTTCCTTATTAAAAAGTGGTACCTGATAGGGTTACATTATTATTTTAGACTGGTGTAATAAATTACCATATAATTATACACACTAGCCTACTACATTTCAACATCATGAACAAATGACCAAACGACCTACAGCCTCTGAACCAGTGAGGCAGTGACAGCCAGCTGTTCAGCCAGGGAAACCCCTGAGCGGGAGTGACTGGTGATCCTTCAACTCTCTCCCTGCCTCCCCTCCGCTCCGCCACCACCCTTCCTTTCCATCTCTGTCTCCCTGTGCCTGGAAGGACGCATGCGGCTGGAGCAGAGTCCCGGCGTCTCCTGGAGCTGAACCAGGCATCCCAACGGAGGCGATCGCTGTGTGTGTGTGTGTGTGTCCCATTTGAGGCTTCCTGTCGGCACGCGGCGGAGAGAGCAGACGGCTGTCCCCGAGCTGCGCCGCCGACCGACAGAAAGCAGCGTGCCAGGTATCATGACGCACCAAATAAACTGGGCACTTGCTCGGACTTCTCTCCCCGGGTCTGCCATGTGACTGTGCCCACGCTGTTTAAGTCGAGTTCCACCGGCTCCCTCGGACGGAGCAGCCTGAGACTTGTGCGTCATCCAGTCCGGTTTGTCATCTCTGTCCCGCGTTTCATGTTGTTGTCAGTGTTTGATGATGTCATTATTTCTTTGAGATGGATCTGCGCTCCGCTGCTGCTGCTACTGCTGCTGCTGCTGCGTCGCATCTCTCAAAGTGAGAAGACTCGCTTTGCATTTGTGCGTCCCCTGCTTCACAAACTTGGACCGCTGCCTCTGTTCGTGGCGAGCAAAATTCAGGCTCCTCTGCAGCTCTGAAAACCTCTGTCACTGCACACTGCAAATGGACTTTATAGCCCAGAACTATTACTAAACGAACACCAAATCAACTTTTCCTCTGCGGATGAAGATTTGGTTGGCCGGTCTATGTGGAAGTGCGCTGGCAATAGCTGGAGTAGGTTACGCACACCTCTTTCATTTATCGGTGTATTATTTCACCTGGACTACTAATTTGACCGCCCAAAATCCAAGAAAGATCCGACGTGAAGGGATGCGCAAGCGAGCATGATGCTCAGCTTTCTTGCCTTCTGTCGTTGCTGACGCACATAGGGAGTGAAATGGGATTGTAAACTATGTGGAGTCATTCCTGAGGACTGAGTCGCTGCTCTCCGCGGGTGTATGGAGAAGAGCAGCCCGAGGATGACGGGCGGAACCCGGGAGACGCCGGTGAACTCCTCTCCGGCGGTGGCGGCCAACGCGGAGGGCGAGGAGATCGAGGTTTTGGAAAGCACTGACGTCCTCCCCGTGGCTCCAGAGGACGTAAGTCTACACACAGTACAGAGGGACCTCAAACGCACATAGTGTATGACCAAATTTTTATATTTAAGCAGCAGGACCTGCACTCAGACCTGAGGCAGAATCTCATAGCATGAGCCTAAAGTTTAATTTTAGAAGGATATGTATCTAAATATCATGACATAACTCAGCTTTTACAGTGATACCAGAGAGGATTTAAAATACTGAGTATTACAGGACAATGAGATTAGCCACCAAAGACACACAGCACATCCTTGAATATTACTATGATTTTTTTCAAAGGGACACTCACACAAACACACACCACTCTTATTCCATTAGGTGTCTCAGACTGATAGCCTACTATAGGAGACCCCTAATGATCCACATTTTGGTATCTTATTATCTTTTGCTGTGGCTCATTGACCACAATGATCTGCTACTAATGTTATTGCAAGATTGCAATAAAGGCAAATGTGCACACAGAGGAAAGTCCTTTTGGCCAAGATTCATCATTTCCAAACAGGTGCTCCTCTCTCCGCTCTGGCACTTGTTTCTGAGATTTGTTTTTTTCCTGTCCATCTCTGACTCCTTCCCTTGCTCTTTTTTCTCTCTTTCCTTGTCTCAGCAATGGAAGTCTCTGTTTGACAAGGTATGTAGTGCAAGCAACAGTGGCTTGAATCTCTTACCATATGCATGTTTCATTCATCATGGAGCAGTGTTGTCTTCGAAGGTGCTCATCTGTGTGTGAACTATTGGTGACCTCTGACATAATCTCTGTTATCAGATGGAAGCAATACAGATGTGTTAAACAGATGAAACACTGCACTGTCCCGCTAAAAGGTCGTGAAACGTGGGGAAGATTTTGGATAAACCGAGATGCAATATTGCACCATAAACATCAGTGGGAACAGGAAAACCAGATAAAGTAACTTTTTTAATGTGGAAAAAAAGTCAATATTTAGAGCTTTAGTGAAATAAATTACTATAAATTGCTTTTAATGGTGTGATTTTTTACTAATTTTGTCCATGTATCATGACCTTGACTTTGTAATTGTGCTGTAACACTGGCTTTATCACTAATGGAAGTGACTTAAACCTGCACTAGGAAATTTTGCACATTGGTACCAAGAGATAACTGTCAGAAAAATGTTAACTTCCGTGCCTAGAAATCATGTGTCATGATGTTTAACTTCACACAGCTCGCTCATGTTTACCATCCCTGCTGATGTGTGCTGCTTAAAGAATCCCAAAAGACCTCATGCTTGCGAATACAGCTACTTTTTGAGTGCTCACTTGCTGCTGTCTGTAGTTTTTAATATATCTGATTCATTTTGATTAGTTTCTTTCTGTGGGTAAACATACCCGGCACCAGAATTTCATTTGGCTAAATGAGGTGAAACTACCAGGTTTCAGATGGTGGAGATGGCACAGTCTTCTCTCCTTCAGCCCCAGTTTGTGATTTAGGCTGATCAGACAAATGTATTTTTAGATCAAAATCTTGCCTAGTGCAGCTTTAAATCCTTTGCCTGCTGGGTAACAATCATGGCATAACAGGCAACCAGGCCACGGCTTTGCCAAACCAAACTCCTGTAGAGGCAGAGCATCAGAGGAGTGGGAGCACACTGGAGGCCGTGGGTGTGTTGTCTGTCGACACTGACCCTGATAATAGGGTGATACATAATCCAGGATGCATTGATCTATCAGTCAGACCGATCTTGTGAGAAACACATGCAGGAGTGCACACACACACACACACACACACACACACACACACACACACACACACACACACACACACACACACACACACACACACACACACACACACACACACACATATTGATACAGCCAAGAAACCCCAGGAGAAGAGAAACACAGACAAGTAGCATGTTGGACTGACAGACGGCAAACAGGCCCCCTACTATCACACACACACACACACACACACACATATACACTTATACACCACCAGTCTGTGGGGCTGCCGCAGCACCTGCCCGCCCTGGGGCCCCCTACTTTCTCCAGGGGGGAATTGTGTGTGTGTGTGTGTGTGTGTGTGTGTGTGTGTGTGTGTGTGTGTGTGTGTGTGTGTGTGTGTGTGTGTGTGTGTGTGTGTGTGTGCGTGCGTGCAGGGGGTTAGCGGGTATGTTTAGGGTTGAGCCAGAGGCTCGTGTCAGGCTCACTCTTTCAGGGAGAGACTAAGGTCCCATGAGATTACGGGATAGGCTAGCTGGGGTGTGGTGTGTGTGGGTGTATTAGTGATGGAGCATATTCTGTGGAAAGGCATTAAGTGGGCCTCTCAATCCGCTGTTTTTATGCGTGCGGCACAGCTTTGAATTTTCTCAAGTGGACATCGGTCTAAAAAACATTGGTTTTGTCCAAATGGCGAGGTCGCTGCCTGGTCTGGCGGCAACAAATGTCCTTTAACTCTTTTATTTTCCTTCCTTTCTTCCTCCTCACAATGAGTTGCTCCATTTGTCAAAGGGCTGACCGCGGAGATCCCAGCTTCTGTGAGGCGACTAAGGAAGAGAAATGATGGGCCACTAAAGATGAGGAAACGAAGGATTTCAAACCAGTCTGGCAACCTGTGTCACTGCATGAGAGACAAATGACAAAAGTCCGCTTGAAAACAGAGCAAGATCTAGGCTTTTATTTGTCTAATGCAAAGTTACACTGTGCAAAGTGCATCTATGCATGTAAGTCCAATGTGTTTATTTGGCAGCACTATGAGAGGGCAGACGTAAAATAACACATCTGCAGATATCAAGGATGACACTGTTAGGGACTGCATTTACTGGCACTGGCCTAACTATCAGGGGCAATTGGGGTTCATTGTCTTGCTCAAGGACACTTTGACATGTGGACAGGAGGAGGCGGGGATCAAACTGCCAACCCTGATTAATGGACGACCTGCTTGTTCAAGACATTTTCATTGTGGCTCTTTATGTAAAGAGGGTAAAGATGGTGTTAGTCCAGGAGGCTGGGCAACTTCACATATCCGTCAAACCAATACAGGCTTCGGCATGCTTCAAATATGAAGTTCTTGTCAGATTGTAGAACAGCGTCTAGACCCCACACCCCCAATTTTTGTAACTTTCCAAAACCGACAATCCGACAAACACGGCCACTTCACGCAGCAATTGGCCAGGTATTCAGAAGTGAGAAAGTCAACTACTTCGCCCCTTCAAACTTCCCATAAGCCACAATTTGACCTTTGTTTTTCAATTAAATAAAATGTTCCAGTGAGTGTAATACATTGGCAAAATAAGATGTCCAGAGATGAAGTCAATAATACATCTCTTGTGTTAATCAATTCTGGCATCCCTACCTTGTCAAATGCAGAGCACATTCATTTCTGTTTGTTGCATCAGGGATGTTTACACAGCAGAGTAAAGACAGGTTCATCTTTTCTCTATCATCTTTGTTTGGACTATGGCTTTTCTCCAGCTTCTTTAAAACAGTTTGGGCTGTGTACAAAACCTTCCCCATCATATCATTTATACTGGCTCCCACGTGAACTCTTTACATACAGCTATCAGTTTCTGGGTTTCAGACCATCGGGGACTGGAATCAAAGTGCGGCATGCTCTGTTCGCTTTTCCCTTCACTCCTCTTTCCTGTCCCCAGAGAGGATTTTGTTGCTGTATAAGTGCTTTCCTCCTCTGCATGCAGGAAGTAAACCTCAGAAATCTTTGATTCTTGTTGCCCATAGCCTGAAACAAACATGAGGACTGAATGCAGACAGAGGCGACGTCTAATGAAGCAGAAGAGATGCTGTTAGGAGGATGGTAGCTGCACTGCCTTCATGATCAAAGTGTCCCAGCCTATCTGTCCTCTACACACACGCCAAAGAAAGACTGCAGTCATGGCAGCCTGATTACACACAATTTGTGTGTCATCCAAAAGAAGAAACAGGGTCTGTTTTGGAGTCTCCACTCTGTGCCGACTGATATGCACACTTATGGGGATTTGAGGATGGACCACAGTTTAAGTCCAGGATTTATCTGATAAACCGTATTAAGCATGTTTAGATCGCACCCCGAAATGAACCAAACACATTTGTTTCGTACTCCCTGGGAAGACACATCAGATGGATTTCCTTGTATGTTTCCAGAGGAGCTATATGAGAAATGTTTTACAAGAATTCTTTGTCTTTTACCTCATTATTTTTCTTCTCATGTTCATCTGTAAAAAGCGGAATATAGAAGGCTTCTCTGTCTTTAAGTTGTCTTAACACAGTGAGTGATTTTGTACGTCAGTTATGAAGGGCTACACCTTCAGCTGACACACACTAGGTCGTTATCTAAGGGGACAGGGAATGTCCCAGTGCTTGTAAAGCCTGAGATTGGAAGTCCCCTGGTGTACAGCCTTGAAACCATGGCTCAACTCAAAGTAGATGGAGCACTTGTAGAGACAGGATGTATACAAACCATTGACTGTATATATGTGGTTCTGTGCAATAGAAACCTGTTTCTTTTTTTTTTACTCAAATGGCTCGTCACTGCAGCCTTGCAACAGGAATTTTTGTCTCTTATGATAGAAGACTAAAAGCACTACAACTATCAGTGAACAGTAACAATTCTGGGCTTTGTGTGTGTGTGTGTGTGTGTGTGTGTGTGTGTGTGAGAGAGAGAGAAAGAGAGAGATCCGTATGTGTGTCCACAGTTGCCTTTGTGTTGACAGCCTGCTCCCAATGGCATGTTGAAATGCCCCAGGCACGCGCCCGCAGGAGCTTAGTGATTAAACACTTTCACATGGTTGCATACTTTCCATGGAAGTGTTTCCCCCTTGATTTCTTGCTTGGTGGCATAGAAAAGCCTCTGAAAGCGAGCCATGATCCCAAAACTCCTCACTGTAACCACACAAATAAAAGCCTTTTAGATCTTTTAGGAATGTCGTCTAGCCAGGGGGACTTACTCAGTGCATACTGTTGCAGTGGAAACACTGTATTAGCCATGTGGTACAGGATTTTTGATCATCCCATCACTTCTTAGCTATAGTAATGACAATGAGATCTGTTGTTAGAATAGCCTGGCTAGCGTCATTAATTAAAACAAGCAGCAATTCAATGGTGGGTAAGCCACCTGTTCCCGGTGGGGCTTATGTTTCCTAGAGTTTCTGTTGTGCGTTTCAATGAGCTTGTTAGTTAGACATTCAGTGGCCATGGCTGAGAGAAAAGGTAGGTCATTATTTTAAGTCGTTTTGTCTGGCAGTGCCGTTTCACCTCATCGCACGGCACAGCTGGCACCTTCTCAGTGTTGCTCTCTTTTTTTTTAGGTACACTTCAAATGAATGGTCCACCACCCAGGTAACTGGCACTTAATGGATAAGCCAACTGGGAACCCTCAGCTGCATTTACTGGTGCATGCAGGGATAGCATGTCCCGCCACGCCCTGTCAGTTTTACCTACATTGAAAGCAATAGGAGGTTTAGACAATGAGATCATAACAGCGTCACTGCAGTTACTGATGGCAACAGTAGAAGAGACTATATGCAGCAGTTAAGTTCATCTTTTTGAGTAGGTGAGGATGTCTTTTAGGTCCAAAAAGAAAGTTTCTGGTGCATCAGACCAAAGACTCATGTGAGGAAAAGATTGAAAGGACCCTGCACAAAAAAGGGTAGAATTTCAAGATTTCTGAGAAGAGGAATAGAAAATTATATTTTACTTATATCACAGAACTGCTGATGATACTGTGACTAAAGTAATTCCCATTTTACTTTTTTGCATCTTTTTTGTCACTTAAATAAGGTATATTTTTGCATCAGTTGGCCACTTCTTGGGTTTCTCTCCTTTATAGTGTGATTCCTTGGTCTTTTTCTCTTTTATCCATATATCTATGATATACTGATGTGCTTATCAGCCTAATTGCCATTGACACTTACACAGATGGTGGGGTCACAGTCTGCTGACCTGCTCATCTAACACTATAGCAGTGATTGACACCAGCTGATTCTTGGAGATAACTCGACGACAAAGAGATATTGGTGATGGTGATATTAAACTGTGTTGTCTTGATTCAGGATCGTAAAAAGTAGTTACAGGCAGCAAACTGCACCCCGCCCCATTCTATTAAAAAGCTCCCAGGCTGTGTGGTGATGAAATAACAGACAGGGCCTCAAACATTTTCATTGAAAGATTTAATCAGAGCTCATCTTTCCCTGCTCCTCTGCCTCTCGCCTGCTCAGCTCTAAATAGATTTCCTTAATGAAAGACACAGTTCCAGTTGGCGGAGTGTGAAAACAGTCTCTGCTTTTATGCAGAGGTAAAAATAGCTGCTGTGCCTGTTGATCTGTAAATGGGAAAAAGAAGACGTGCCAGTTTACCCGTAATTGGCTACAGTGTGCAAACTCGGTGTCATGAAATCAAAGTGTCTCTTTTGAGCGGCTCAGTGATCTAGCAACCTCCAGGTGCTTTGTGTGTGTATGTGTGTGTGTACATACAGTATATTTGTACCCACCAGACCTAAAAATGTAAACCCATTACTTGAGGTCGAGGGAGGGCAGTTGAAGTGACAGCACACAACCCCTGCTGAGGAAGTGGTGTGTGTGGTGGAGGCTGAGTATGCCTGCTGCCTTTTTAGGACCAGTGTCAGTATGAATGTTAATGGGGCTCCTCCACAAATTAGCCCTGATTTGTCTGCTTTCTGTCTTCTCTTTCATCTCCCTCTCACTTATTACCTCTCTCTCTCTGTCTCTCATCTTTTTGTTCTGAAGTCAGATTCCCCATCAGAGTTAAATGGATGACACTGCAGATGTGACGAGGCTTTGGTCTCAGTCTGCTCATCGATCTCTTTTCATGAGCTTTGTGTACAGTTCACGGCCGTCACCACACACTTGTTCATCACTTTTATAAGAACAGCACAAAAAACTGAAGGGCTCCAGTGGAAAAACATCAAGTTAGGGTTTGATCAAGAAGCTTGGAGTGTTTTTAATTGAGGTTACATGTTGAGGCATTGTGAGTTCAGTGTGTGTTTGTGTCACTGCTGGCTGTAACCTACTTTTGTTTGGAATATTATCATGTTTCAGTCATTACTGTTAAACAAACAAATTGATGCCTTATTGTTTTGGTCCTTGTTAAGAAGAAGTGAAAGAGGTCTTTTCCAAACCTCTGTCTTGTTCTCTCATGCTCTCAATCTCATTTATGTGTTTTTCTGTTTTTTATTGTCAGCCAGCTGAACAAGTACAAGATAGTGATTTGATTGCAGTTTATAAATGCTAACTAGTAACCAGGCGAACAGTAATTCCTGTGCTGGAGCAATCAAATCACTGTTTTATAACAACAAATTCATCTGACAAAATAGCTTAATAATGATAACAACTGTATTGTGAGATCAGCTATGTTGACATTTAAAATGAGTGTTCATAGAGAGGGTTGAAGGTGTTTCTGCCACACAGCCCAAGACAATGCCTGAGTAAGCATACAGCATTGTTTTCCATTTTTACCGTCTACGTTACGAAGCAAGTCCTAAGTATTCGAAAGTTCTTGTTTTTGGGTGTGGACAAACACAGACTTAGTGTGGACAGAAAGCTAAAATTGAGAAAAGGATTTTTTCAGATTTAGCTCTAAGACACTAAGGTGTCATTATGCTCAAAACAAACTAATTTGTACAACATTTTGTCCAACCACGCTGGAAGTTAAATAGATGTTCCAAACATCCAAACTTGAAGGTGGGGTTAAAAACTTGACGCCATAGAGAGGGGTGAAACGCGATAACCGTTGAAAAAAGGGAAAGGTGTAAGGACACAGGGTTTCTGATGCTGTTCGACCATACGACAAGCACATCGGTTTAAGCATACTGACACCTTTATTGTGGACATAGTGCCAGAATGTATCATTAGGTTGTTTATTTTATAAGACTACCTTTGTACAGGGTAAGTTGAAGAATGCCTTCCTTACCTTCAACTTCCCAGTCAACCAGCACTGTTGAACAGCTTCCAGCTTCCTATTTCAGTATCCTCCAGGGATCAAAGACTCAGTGGAGGTCCATTCATTCCTTATGGCTGAAAGTCTAATACCTTCCCACAGGTTATAGTTACAGAGCTGTTGACAGAGTGACGTACTGGCCATGACCCATCACACCAACACCTGGGGGCTTGTGTGTGTGGTTCTATGTGTGTATGAATGTGTGACAGACTTCTGTTTTCTAGTAACAGCTCAGAGGTTCTAGGGACCTGTAGAACACAAAATGGAAAATGTCTGTCATAGACGCCATGAGAATGTTTACCGGGTAAAATCCTGAGAAACACACACATGCACAAACACACTTAAATATTTTGGGACACATTCCTATGCCATAGGCCGTACAGGTGAACCCTGGCAGGTGCACTGTTGACACAGGTACAATAACCCTGTGTTTGCTGTGTACACCTGTTTTGTGTGTGTGTGTGTGTGTGTGTGTGTGTGTGTGTGTGTGTGTGTGTGTGTGTGTGTGAGCACTCACGTTAACTGATTTCTGCCTCTTCAGTCAAGCGCTGCCCATTAGGGAATGTTCCACACCGACTGTACCACTCAGCCAACTCTTTCATTCCCGTCTGCTCTCCCTTTGGAAGAAAAGTTTAGTCTTTACTGAGACAGATGGCAACGTTGACGACCACCACAAACAAAAGCTGACAACTACCCAGTGCAGATGTCACAGCCACTGCTCTCTCTGGATTCACTCTTCTCATTTTCTAAAAACATTCTTTGTTTAGGAGCATTTGTTGTGTATTTTTTCATAAAAGTCTGTACAATATTACCTTTTAAAGACACCGGGTACAACCCTGCCCACTGCTTATTCTCTCATTTGTCTTTCCTCTGTGTGCCTTCTCTGGTTTGTGTTTACACGACAACTTTCCAGAAGTTTAACACATTCGTGCAACCTGCAAAGCAGTGTCTCTTTACTTGACACTTCATGCACGGGAATAAAACAGTTTCCACTTGGCACGAAGCAGGTGGAGTCCCAGTCAGCTTTGGGCCTGTGATAGACTGTGATAATCACAGTAACCTCTCCCATAGCAGCTGTTCTCTCTATGCAGCCCTGCATCAGATTCCTCTGCCTGACAAGTAATGTAAGATTGCTCAAAGAAATTAAGAACACAAGCGGCTTCCCCCAGTGTCTGTGGTTGTCCTAGTTTCAAGACCAGAGTGCCTAAAGAAAGGCAGTTGGAATGATACTGTTTACATTCACAGGATAGTCAAGTTATTGTGAATAATCAGCCCAAAATGATATTCACAGGATACTTATATATATTTAAAGTGGCCTTATTCTCACTTTTATTAAACCAGATGATCATGATATCATAATGTATGATAGCATATAAGGGCCTCTGTCAAAAAACAAAAACAACTAGAAGAGTGCACTCAGTAGAGAGCAGATCTGCGCCAGGCCTGGAATCCCACGCCAATGTCTTTAGTCATTTTGCGTGTTATCACAATGCCTTTTTTGTCATTTCACACCATTTAGTCTCTACTGACTTATATTGTGCAGGAACTATTTCAATTTCAAAGTAAAAATGCCAACAAAAGAATCTGCCAACACTAACATGACCGCCACAGCGTTGTCCCTAGCGTCGAGATCAGCTGATGACGCCGAAGCTCCAAAGCTTGTTTCACTCCTTTGAAGCACACTGTTTCAATACATTGTGCCGGAGCTTGTGTCAAATGAAGAATATCACGTGACTGATGATGTCCGAAGCTTCAAACGTCACTGGTGCTTCAGAAAGCGCTTCTTTCAGTTTGACAGTTGTTAAAGTTTTACAGCTAAACTATGTGATCGGCACATTAGTGGGATAAGAAGAGAGAGAAATATGGCGATGTACATTTGAAAGACATAATCATAAGTATGAGAACATATCAAGTAATAATGTAATAAAAGTAATTTAATGAATATCACTCTCCAATCACATCACATTGCAACTATGAAATATCACATAAATATCAACCATGAAGTTTATAAACATGAGTCCACAGTGGCACTCTAGACTAAACTACACTAAAAAAGTACATTAATGTTTCATGTGAAGCCCCGAAGCTTCGAATCTTTTTTGTCACAAATAGAAAGAAATCTTCATAAGCCTTCATCCGCCCATCACTATCCTAGCAGAAACCAGATTTCAAACTGTTATTGATCTGCAGTTGAACTGCAGTTATTGATCACTTGCAGCTCCTACTGGCCGGTTAAGAGGAGTGAGGATAAAACAGAGCAGTCAATAAAATAGGTTTTTCAAAAATTGTGAATCACCACAAACCACAAGAGTTCCTTGAGCATACAGTCATATATGTGCACAAAAAAATATTAGGCTGATGGGTCCAGTAGTATGCAAGATTAGCTGCGAAGAGATACTCACACGACCAAACGCATGATCCCCTCCAGAAAAGATCTACAGTTTTTTTTTTTAAAAAGGTGTAATTTGAAGAATGAAGACATAATTTTACAAGTATAAATTTGTAATATGTGGAGAATAATAATATCTACTTTCTGAAAAAAAGTCATGATATTTTGACAAAAAGTCATAATATTACAAGGAAAAGTCATATTGCAAAAAAATCATCATATTGTGAGAATGAAAGAAAGTCCTAACACACAAATACAGTATGAAACATTTGTTTTTAGATGAACTCCTTGTCTTCATTTTTCTACAAATTTAAAAACCTGTATTAATAGATCCAGATGTATTATCTGGGCTATGGATACACTGGTTATGTCCATACGCTGATTATGCCTAACACCTTAAAATATTAAGTTAATCAGGTTAACATCAGTTTACTTAGAGGTTTAGTAGAGGGCATGTAAACATCATCAGTGTCATTTTCAACATGACCTGCTGAATTTTGTAGGACAGTAAATCTGGGCTTTGGCCTGTCAAATAAAAGTATTCAGTTATTCTTGGATGCCCTGGCTGTTTTGCTGTTGTCATGGCATCCCGGCCTGGCCCAGCCTGGCAGGCTCAGCAGATGCCCAAGGTGAGCGACAGTGCTTAGCTTTCACCCAGAGCTCCGTTCCTGTCCTGTCCCCTCCGTGTCGTCTTACAGAGCATCGCTGCCAAAGCCTGCCAGCAGGGCCAAAGTGCTGAAGTGGCGAACTGTGACAAGGAAAAATCACATGACACAACACACAAAAAAACAGGCCAAGAGAATTTATAGCCATTTTTGACCCTTTACTCCCTGATGTGATGTCTGTCTTAGTAGCAGTGTTGTTGCTGACTGCTGGTGTGTTTTCATGAAGAGGTAAATTAGATACACTGCAGAGCACATACTGCTCATTTGCAACATGGAATTATTCAGTGTAAAAACTTGGCCAGATGTCTCGTATATGATTCATTGATGAAGGCTCGTGCCAAAATAGGTAAATAAATTTAGGTCACAGATGGAGTTGGTCCCACTGATAATAAAATGTAGTCACATCTACTATGAAGTATGAGGGTCTGAGAAGAGTCTGTGACCCCCTTCTCTGAATTATATTCATGGCCCTAATTACATCAGACTGTTTATAGACAAATTTTTATTTTGTTTTGATCATGAGAAGAGATTAACCTCTAATGTTCAGCAGTAGGGACTGCAATAACAAAAGACAGTTGTCTGTAACTAAGATTAAAAACTATTGTCATATTTTCACAATACAGACATGTCTTTTGTACAGAGATTAGTCTAGTGAAGAGGTATTAAATCATTGTGCAGTATATTGTCACAGGCCTTTGGGCTTTAGTGCGAATATCTTGTGACATTTGCTCATTTCATGGTTGAGCAGGTGGAAATTCATGTACGCTGGATGTTTTGGTCTTGGAAACAAATACTAAAGGCCAGAAATCTCCCCTTCGAAGTAAGAATGCATTGATCCAACTTTTACTGTCCATATACCTCAACTCAGAGTATCTGCCAATGCAGAGTACTTATCCAATACTGTGTTATTCCCAACTTTAAAATCTGTTTACTGCGGGAAACTCATTTTAATCATTTTGATGTACAGTAAAATGAGGCCTGGGGTTGCTTTGGTACTAAAAACAGAGTCTGCGGTCCACCATAACATTAAAACACATTAAAATGACATTGTCAAAGAAACTAATGTGAATAGTTTCAGCTGAATAAGATCAGTATTAGGGCCGATCTCGATCCAACCTGTCAGATCAGAGCATCCCTACTTCAGAGTAAGCAATTGTTGGCATGGTGCGGTGTTCCAGCTTCCTCAGAAATATATTATGTATAAAGATGCACTCGAGTGGCCCATTACCTTGTAGTTAGAAGCTAGTATATTGGGTAGAATTTCAATTCAATTCAAGTCAGTTTAATTTATACAGCCCAGAATCACAAATTTGTCTCAACTGGCTTTACAATCTGTACATTTTGCTATAGCTTTTTCTATGGTTAACCCAGCTGAATTCACCATTACTACAATACATGGCACTATACATACAGTAGCTATTTCCAGATATTGTTTTGAAGTCTCTTAAAATGAATGGTTGGAGACCTTCAGGAAATATAAATTTAGCTCTGTTCATCTTTCTCAAAACTTGCTCCGAAACTATCAAAGCTACTGGATGTTCTGGCCAGCGTTAATGCCACTGCACTTTAAGCACATAACTCTGCCCAGCACCTTGAAGATTTGTTATTATCATTTTGTGCTATGGGGCAGTATAAACTGTATTTATTGCACCAATTTGGAGGTTTTTCAAGAACCTCCCCAGTAGCTGTTGAATTCCCAGTTGCTGTATGTTTGCTGTTGCTGTGGCTGTTAGGATGACATGCAGGATGGGGCAAGTGTTAAGAACTGTAGATTACATGGAAGCTATCCTCCTTTTATAACATATGGCAGGTTTTCAGTGTTGCAAACCCACCAAGGAATTTGTGTTTTTATTTTTATGTGGTCATCTCATGTCACCTCCAAATGTGGCTGTAGTGATCGAATCCCAGGGTGTCCTTGATGCATTTTGGGTGAAGTCACACTTATATTTACAGCTGTCCGCTCGGAGTCAGATTACCCAAAATGCATGTTAGTGCGATGTGTGAAAACAGGGCCACGGAGAGCCTTTAGGCTGTCCTGTCCAGTGACAATATTATCACCCTGACAGTGTTGCTGTGCCTAATAGAAATCTTCTCAGAGTTTCGGGTGCAGATGGGGGGAATTCTTATCTTTGTCGTTGGGTTTACCGCAGCCACAGTTGCAGATACAGCAGCTCATCAGGGTGCTTGTCAGGGTCTGGCACTGAGGTTGTTAAGGTTATGATAAGTTTTATCTCCTTCAGGGGAACAGCTGCCAAGGTTGTGATAACTTACAGTTCCATTACAGGTGGAATAAGGATCCCTTTTTATTCGTCACTTCTACAGCAGAGCCTTCCCAAAATAAACTTTTTTAATGGGGTATATGTAACAGTGTTTATGTGGGTACAATTACTTATGTATGTATGTTTGGCATTGAAATGGTGATTCTTTAGTCCAGGTCAGTAGCAGTAAGTGGTCCGTGTATTTTTGTTTGTCTGTGTGCTCAAATGAAACAGCTGTGAGTATGTTTATGTGTCTATTGTTCTGGTATTTTCTGTCTAAAAAATTATGTCAGGGTCCACAGTTCATTTCATTATCTTGACTGTCACTGCAGATCTCATTATTTTCAGTCTCTCTTATACATCAACAAGAAAGAGTTGTAAAGATATTGGCTATGAGACTCAGCTCTGATTAATCATATGGGAAAGGATGGAAGAAGTGGCAAGCAATTTCACTTCCTCTGCCATCACCACGAGCTTGCAGCTCCTGGCCAAGAACCTTTAAATCAGAAGAAAAGCGCTCAGGTACAAAATCGGAAAGAGACCTGCGAGTCTTGATTAAACAAAGCACTTGTGTTATTTCTATAATGATTGGCGGTAACATCTTTATTTGAGAACAGTGGGGAAATCATTTCCCTGTAAAAAGTTAGCATTCAGCTTCATGATTTCATGAAGATGTGGGTGCTTTGGCTACTGCATGAAGGGATTGTATCTGCCTCACATCTTTAGCACCCTGAAATGCCTTTTCTGGAAGTTTTTTTTCCTACACCAGTAATGCAGTTTGAAAGAAGTCTTCTCTCGCCTTAAAAGGAAAGGGGAGTTGTTCATAGAGAGAGCGGGGACTGTTTCTTGCTCGCTGACCTCTGAGGATTATGGGAATAGGATTATGAAGTAGAGGGTGCCTTAGTGGGGCTTTTCACCACCTCCAAGGATCAGGAGACAGCTGACTGGCTGGCCGCCTGATTGTAGCCGATTAATAAAAGCTCCTGCTTGCAGAATTGCCCCAACACAGCCCAGGAAGTGAAATGTCAGTGGTGGCAGAGGGCATTTGTTCCTCATACTGTTATAATATGTCTTCCCCCCACTCCCCCCAGTCTTATCCTTCTGGTAGGGGAGGGGTTCTTGTTGAAGATTGACAGACAGTTTGAAGGGTCCCACCCGACCCAGATGGCAACCTTAAAAATGTTTCCGACAGTCCCGCTAGCTCCCCGATCCTCACCCCCAGCCTCTGTCAGCTCCCCCTTTTTTCATGCCTTTTCTTTGTGGGATTTGAAGAAAATAAGTAGGGGGCCTCCCCTCGGGGCAGCCCCAGCCTCTGGTCCATTTGCCAGCTATTAGAGGTCATAAATCTCTACGGTGAAAGGAACCACTGCCATCAGTGGTGCAGGGTTTTGATGGTGTTGTGGGGAGGTTGACCTCAGGGCAGGCCTGGAGCAGAAGAAGGGACTGAACGGGAGAGAAAGACAGCCCGGGGACGGCTCGTTAAACAAATGTTTCTCCCTCCTCTTTGTTCTCCTTCTTATTCTGAGAAGAGCTGCTGAATGCGTGGAGCAGTGAAGGGATGTTTGATAGAGGGTTTGGCCCGTGGTAATGAGGGGTTCTCACCTCGGTGTAAATGGGAGGCTTGGGGGAAAAGGTCACCAATCTCCATCTTTGTATCTGCGCTGACCTGCCTGTGCCCTATGCTTGACTGACATAGATACTCCATCACAGCTTTGTGTGTGTATGTGTATGTTTGACAAGGATTTTGACTTCTGTATATCTCTTGGCAAATAGGGCTCATTTTTGTGTCTCAGTGAGTGTGACATTAATAGCTGCAGTGGTTTGAGCTTTCCCTTCCTGGTGGGTGTTTGCATGTCTTGAATCTGGTTCCTGTTTGTGTGTGTTTTTGTTTGTGTGTTTCATTGTGCCATACATGCTTCTCTCCAGTGTGAATACTTTCACAAATAGCGACAGGGGGTAAATTGTTTATTTGAACACATGCTAGACAGCCTGCCGAGGGCCATTCAGCTGTCTGCTGCAATCCCCTCTGCTTCTGGAGACACCCTGGGGGCAATACAGCTCTCTCCCCCCTCTTTTAAACTTCAACCAGTCTGTCTTGCTCCATCTCGCCTTCTGTCACACAAAATCAAACTATATCCACACTAATGCAGATGATTTCGAAAACACACGTTATTTTCTCAGTTTTGTACCTTCATCCACTAGGTGTCTGGCTCTAAAATTGAGCTGTTTTATATTCTTTCTAA
Source organism: Siniperca chuatsi (assembly GCF_020085105.1). Taxonomy (NCBI): domain Eukaryota; kingdom Metazoa; phylum Chordata; class Actinopteri; order Centrarchiformes; family Sinipercidae; genus Siniperca; species Siniperca chuatsi. Next base: position 18,759,686 of record NC_058044.1, read on the forward strand.
AATGTCAGTTGTAGTGTTTAAGGAGAAAACTTTGAATTTGTATTCATCCTTTACAAATATACAGTAGCAGACATAAAGGATTTCTAAAGAAACCAGCTGTACTGAAACCCAAAATAAATGACTACAGAGAGAGTCAGAGGAGACAGAACACAGCCTTACCCTGCTAAGACCATGGATGTATTAAACACTGGACGAGGCATCCAAATATGGAATAAAATTCATAACTTAATGTGTGAAAAATAGTTTTTCTGGAGAAACAAGGACCCACTCCATATCAAATTAAGCAAATCCTTTCAAGCTCGTTCAGGCAGTCAATTAGAAACCACTGCTATACTCTGATAATGCTACATAACATGGACACGGACAGACGCTCACAGTTCTGTTTATACTACAATGAGTGTCTACATAGGCAGACAGTCACACCTGTTTGTCATCACATAAGGTTCAAGTGTATTTGGCCTGAATGCAGACAGTCTGGTGGACTGCAGGAAGTCACATGCCATGATTACTTCGTCTAGTATATTTCTACACACATTTAGTTTTTACCTTTTCAACTTTTCCATCTCAGAAAAAAATATTTAGACTTTGTTTCTCATTTCTGGCATTTTCACTCTTTTTTCATGCGTAAATTGAAAATATGCATAAAAACAGGTGCATGGCAATGCACATAGTGTTTTGCAAAATGTCAGATCATTAAAAATGGAACGGAACGGAATTTTCTTTATTTGGTCAGAATTTATGGTAGTGAGAGCTAGACATTGTTGCAGGGTTACAGTACTCTACTATAGTATAGTAACCTGCTTTGGTCACCTTTTTGTACCCAAGCTGAACAGTGTCAGACCTGGTCGAATAACTTGTGTTGACCTATTCACACTGAGGACAAATACAGGTTTATCTCAAGTCACTGTTACAGTCGCCTTTGGCCTTCTTGGAGCAAGCTTCAGTAGATAACTAGCACTGCAGGACTTTAATGTCATAGCATCAGCAGAGCCTGTATGACGAACAATCTGTCTATTCTTGATATTGCAGCATCTGTCAAATAAAAGCCCTGATGATATTCTGATTGCATCTTGTCTCCCAGAGACCTGAGTGCCTCTCTGTCTGGGATAGCATTAAACCTGCAGGGGGAATATGGTTTTAAACTTTAGGGACTGAGGGGAAATGTAGAGGGGAAATGGGCTCTGTGCAATAACAGTGCAATGAAGTGTGTGTGTGTGAGTGTGTGTTAATGAATGCTCAGGGTTGAGGCAGAGACAGAGAACAGGGATGGCGAGTGGGTGTGCAGTCCTCTCGTGTGGTGCTGGGTAATGGATCTCAGTGGCTGTCTGTGGAGCGAGCTGCTGTTATATGGTGGGAATTAGTAGAGATGTCGATGGGACAGAGACAGAACATGCTGCTGTTTGATCAAGCGTATTGATACTGTGTTGCCTAGAAACATTTAATTTGGATGAAGCTGCTCCAAGATGGTATCAGTCCTCAGGTCTTTGTGGTGACGTGGAAGAGAGTTTTCTAATGCTTTCTCTAGAAGAGAGTTTGCTTAAGGCAGAGTGCTTATGATTTTTCTTTATTCAACCTTAATTGGTCAAGCAAGATGAAAAGGATGGCAGTATTATTCACAGCAATGGGTGGGCTGGTTGCAGGGAAAAGAAAGGTTGTGCATTTCACACCTTCAGCAGAAACTAATATTACATGAGGTTTGCACAGACCTGCTGAACACAAGTTACGCGGCATACGAGCTCTACAAACACCATTCAAACCTAAAGTGTCCATGACAAAGAAAGAAGAAGTGAGTGCACTTGAAATAAAGTAGACAGAGCTCACACAGTCAAATAGCTGCTTTGATATCATCTAAAGCTTTAAGAGAATGAGGCACTGATCATAATCTTGGTTAAATTGCCTGCCATGCACAGATGGACTGAAATGGTGACACTGAGATCTATTTTTCTGATGTCTAGCTGATCCAAGGTTTCATTTATATGATCTAAAGTGGATTTCTTTTGCACCAAAACCATTGTACCTTGCATTAACCTTGCTAAAAGCACCCTGTTCACCTAGGATTGCCTCCTTCAGTCTCAAGAATGCTTAATGATCAAGGTCACATGGAGAAATGTACTTGTAGACAGACAGCAGTAGTTACTAAAGGTGAAACAGCTCCTGTAGTTTGGATGTAATTTTCCTGTTGGATCAGGGCTTGCAGATGAAATAACTGTGAAGCTGCTTCAGTCTTGTTATACTGTATAGTCTGTGTGTCCTTGTGTGTCCGCATGCTTATGTGTATCTATGTGCTTCAGGTCCAGCACAGTAAGGGGATCAGATGTCCCGGGATTTTAAAGTAATACCATAGTGTCTGACACCTATCCACATATCAAGCCCACATCTGTGTGTGTGTGTGTGTGTGTGTGTACATGCGCGTGTACCCACTGAAAACATCTTCACACCGACCAACGTTGCCTGGTTACAGGCCAGTTGGCAAGGAAACTGTGATGGCCCACGCTAATTTGTGATGGCCTCAGACGACTATGTGTGTGTGTCGGGCTGTGTGTGTGTGTGTGAGATGAATGAGGGCTTCTAATCTGTCAAGCAAGACAGGTGACCCAGCACTCTGTTGATTAGCCCAGACAGATACAACGTCAGTCATCCCTGCAGCCACCATGAAACACACTTCTGTGTGATGGAAAACCAATTCAGGACTGTATGAAATCCATGTCAGTTATTGACTGAATGATCAGTTTACGTGACTTACCTGGAAAATTCTATTTTGAAACCAAAGTGGTCCAAAATCTGACTATTGGCAGGAGCTATATTGAAATCTGACAGCAATTATTTTAACATTTTTGTTTCATTGTTTGTTTCTATTGTGCAATGTAAATTTGATTTTCGTTTAAGAAAAGAATAACAGTGCAACAGATGCATGATCTGAAGATTCATTTTTGGTCCCTGAGTATAGACTGTGTGTAGTCAGAGTTATCTGTTATATAGTGAAGAAGACGAAGGAAAGGAATGAGAGCAGAGAGAGTACATTAGACTGCATGCGAGAGAAAGCGATTACCTGTGGCAGTCTACGTGCATTTCCCATCACAGAGAACTGGAGGAGAGAATGGGAAATGAAAGAAGACAGAGGAGAGAAAGGGAGGATGAGGGAAAGAAAGTAGAAGAAGAAAGTAGAGATACTGTAGCAGGGTCTGCCAGTCAGTTCTCTCTGTACCTGCTGATAAGACTAATCTGAGTGAAAACAACTCCACAAGTAATGCCATGCACTTGAAAATTAAATTTATTCGACCCGACATTGGGACTTTAACTTGGTGTCACTTGCAGGTCCAGGTAGGACCAGCTGCTCTGCTGAGAGAACTTAAGCCTCACTGCAGGAAGGTCTTCCCAGTGAGTTTTTCCACGTGGTTTTACTCTCATTTTCCAAAAACATTAAAGTCAGGCTTTAAATTACCCATAGGTATCAATGTGAGTGTGAATCCCTGGAAGACTTCCCTGAGGCCTTATTTAACCCTTAAACTCCAAATTGATGGTCTGCTAAAAACAAATTGAAATTGTTCATTTTAATTTCTAGACCCTTGAGATTAATTTGAACATTTGAACTTTTTATAGATTTATTAAATTGCTGGACTTTCAGACTGCTTGGAAGGAAGGGAGACGCCATATATGTTTTAAAAGTTTTTAGCTGTATACTCTGCCATGCATTGCACCTGAATTCTTTTTATAACAGTGTTCTTTTTCAAAATGACTGAAACAACGAGAGTCAAATCTATCGATACATATGCACTATTACATGCTCATATTCAAGTAGCTCTCCATAGTACTACCAGCCTGTGAAAGTTCTACACTGTGCTAGTGTCCCAGGGGAGGAACAGTGGTTGGTAAAAGGTCAGTGGGGACCCTGTTACTTAAAGTACATTTTATCAATAAGGGGCAACAATAACATTTTTGTTGCTGTTGCATTACATAGTAAGCCCATATAGTGGGTGGACCTAAGATAGGAAACACCTGTAGAATGTAATGGAATCCATTACAATAACCTGCCAAAAAATCATCTACCTTTGTAAAGCTTATAATGCTAAATCTTTGTCGAGAATGTGTCAGAGAGATGTGTATTTAAATCTGTGGTAATTTCTATGGCTGTACTTTGTGGTGTTGTTGTACTCTATTGTCACATTATAAAGAATACCTAGTATTTTGCACTTCCCCTCTTTTCCTTCCCATCCTTTCTTTTTAAAAATGACAAACAACACTTCACAATCATCACCTGCTAGTGATTAGTCCCCCACCTTTTGTCTCTCTTCCTCTTCCTGTGTCTCTCACACTTCAAAGCAGAGTGGATTCGTTCTGCTCCCTGTCCTACAATAATCATCTCCTCGCACAATAAGCCAGGGAAATAACAAGTTCAAGTGTGCAGTCTGTGCAACACTTGCCCCCTCAGTCTTTCACCAGAGTTTCCTGGGGGAAAACACTGCTCGTATTGAAACATGAGTAACGAGGGAAAGAAAGGAGAGTGGTTGAGAAATTTTGGAGGAGCTTGCTGTTTAATGAAAGTGGGTTATAATAGAGTGCTGTGCTGGGACAAGCGAGGTCCTCTCTCAGCTTGTTGATCTTGCTGATGTATGCTATGTCAGATTGTTGCTTAATTGACTCGGTTTGTGTCCAGTTGAAGGTTATCCTATCAAAGGCAGTAATTTCAACCGCCACCTGCCAACTGTGTTTTATTTCTGTACAGCAAGCTATGCTGGTTTACTTCCATAACAAGCAAAGTCTGTGTATTTTTTAAATACTATTAAAGCACGTACTGCAGGCATCATCATGTTATGTTATCATGTGACATACAAGCACAACATTAACATAATTAAAAGAAGATTACAAATCAGCAGCCAGTGTTGAATAGCAGCTTCTAGTCCCAAAATATCAAATATTGATATTTTGTTGTTCCTTGTTCTAACCTCAATTTTTTTGATTTCAGACAGTTCCAACACTGTTCAGAACAGCTCTGTGCACTCTGCATCACACTGCGGTTTTATCTATTTATAACTCCTCCTCTTTTTAATATTGCTTGTTAATTCTTTACCCCTGCTTTTTTTCTCCTGTCATGCTATTTACTGCTTGTTTTCTGTCGACTCCACCACTTCTCTTCCTCTGTCCTCCCTCTAGTCCTCCGCTCTCTTTTTTTTCTCTCTGGTGGCCTTGGCCTTAGTCTCCGATTCTAGGTGTTGTTTATGGCCGCATTAACAGGCATTGCTGTGGCATTTTGGGGGCTATTAGAAGTCTTGTCGAGGCATTAGTCATGTCTCAGAAGTGTGACGTGGGCAGAGCACTGGCTGGGCCAGCGGGGGCCTTGACATGCATGGCGAGCTGGTCTTTATGCGAGCCAGACGGCTGACCTTTTCCTGCAGAATCCTCCGCGACGGGAGAGGTGATGTCTGGCTAATTAATGGTGTGAAACCTTGGCGGCTCATCACATCCCTCCCTTCTGCATCCCGCCCCACTCTGCTGTCGCTGTGTCACTCTGCTTTCAAGTGACACCAGCTTGGGGGGGGTCGTTCTGGGAGGAGCAGGGAGGTATTGGATCTGCCCATCTGTGTTCATCCCAGGTGGAATATGTTCCCAGCTGAGATGCAGGCAAAGTTCAATTTGAATGCTTGGATGATAATGAAATAGGAAAGAGGAATGAGAATCTGAGTGACAGCCGGACGGAAGACAGTCATCTAGTTACAGTGTTACACAAGTCAACTTGACCTCATTGTTTTTTGTCAGTGCAGACAAAGGTGTTATCCTCTGAGGTTTAAATGAAGACAAACACACTCGCACAATTAGAATAACAAGTTCCCTCTTGAGTTTGTATTATTAGATGCTGCAGCATTCCTGCATCTTCTTCTCCTCTGAACGTTACTGCTATTGTGTGGGTAACTCTTAATTCTCTCTCTGCCAGAGGACAATGAAACAATCCACTGGCTGCTGTCTGGTGCCCCGAAAGCATCAGTGCCTGCCCGAGCCTGGAGCTGTCAGGTCAAACCCAGACTGTGGTAGAGATTGGACCTACTCATGTCAGATCAACCTCCACGTGCGTGGCACTTTATTCTTACAAACGGCACTGACCGCTGTGTTGACTATTGTGTGCATTTGTATGTGTGTGTGCAAGGATTCACATCCCTTTCAGTTTATACAAGTTGCTCTTAATAAAAAGAATTATCTGTACCATAAACAAGGTGTTCATTAGGGGGATAAGCATGTACTCACTAGGGCAAATAAATCTACTTAAAAAAGCAGTATATGTGAGAATGAATAAAATTTCTCCTTCCATGTAAAAATGCCAAAACAACAGAAAGGCAATATGTCATCTTCTTTCTCTTCTGTCTTTTAGTTGGCAAACAACACAATTGTTTATTACAGCTACCATCTGGTAAGGAGTGGGACAGACAACGCCCAGTACTCAGTTTTTTCTCAGCAGGTTAAACCATTGCTGACTGTGACTTATTTTATGTTTCAAATACACAATATACACAATGTAGTTGTTCTCATTGACATTTTTCTTTTTCTGTTTCCATCCGAATGAGTATAAAATGGTTCAATACTGACCTGTAAATACTACCCAGAAACTAAGGCAAACAGTAATTCAGCCTGCAGCAGCTGTCAGATTTGTCCACTTGAAAGCATTTTGAAATACAGTTTTTGGGAGTAAACAAGACAAAGACTCTTCAGCCATGTTAGCAGCTCTGTGAGGCAGCACTGCACAGTGGTGCTTTGATGCTAATGTTACCCTAACACAAAGTACCGCAGAGGCTGATGGGAATGTCATTAGTTTTGCAGGTATTTGGTCATAAACCAAAGTATAGGACACATTTTAATTTTGACCTGATGATGGCGTTACAGGAAAAGTTAAGGGGTCATCAAAATTGTTACAATTCATCCTGAGGGCAACAGGAATGTCTGTGCCAAATTTCATGCCAATCCATCCAATAGTTATTAAAACATTTAACTGAAAACCACAAATGTCAACCTCATGGTGGCACTAGACGAAAAGTTACAGGATCCCCAAGGTTGTACATCCTCTGAGAACCATGAATGACAGAATTTTGTGCCAATCCATCTTGTAGATGTAGTTTACTGATTAAATAAAACTTGATCTGCTTGTGGCACTAGATGAAAATAAAAGATATATCATAAATCCTCATAAAGATTCATCCTCTGGGCACCATGGATATCTGTACCACATTTCTTTGCAATCCAGCCAATAGAAACATTTTAATAAAAAACACAAATTTTAGTATCACGGTGGTGCTAGTGATAAAGTCAGGGGATCGCCAAAGTCATTAGGATTTATTCTCTAGGGACCATGAATGTCTGTACAAAATTTTATAGCAATCCATCTTTAAGGTGTTGAGATATTTCGGTCTGGACCAAAGTGGTGGACTGACTGAAAAATGTCAGTTTGGTGTGGATAGAAGTTTAAAAGGACAGAAGAAGAAACATTTTCAAGCTCAGTCCACTTTGTGTGGCCACCCTCCCCCTCCCCTTCTCTCTCTTACAAACACACAAAACACAATATCCCCTCACTATCATGAGGATTTCCATCCATGATGTCTGATTGCCCCACAGTCTCGACTGAGGTCTTCTGGGCGATGTCAGCTGTCAGTCTAAATGTTTGACTTTTCACCCCTCCATCAATATCCCCCCCCCCATTTAGAGCCGCCACCCGCTGACAAGCTGTCGACTCTACTCAACCTGAACTAGTCTCCTAAATGAGACCAAGCCTGGGGCCCCAGCCACCAGGGCAGATGTTAAGCCTCAAAACCACAGAGCGTCTCCCGGTGGCCAAAAGCACCGATAAAGTACTTTTTCAGCTGTGTCAGATAATGTGACAAAAGAGGGTGTGTGTGTGTGTGTGTGTGTGTGTGTGCGTGTGAGAGAGAAAGAGACAGAGACAGAGACAAGAAAGATATCACACAGGTAAAACCCCTTGGTGTCAAGAGCACGGTCTGAAAAGCCTGATTAATATGAGATGGCGAGAGTGTGTGTGTGTCTTTCCATTGTACCTGCTGTCAGAGTGTATCTAAGTGTGTGTGAGTGATGGCCAGTGAATGAGGTGCCCCTGGTCTCGCCTGTCCTCCCTGGTGCTTCAGTGTAATTAGCGGAGAGACTAACGAGCTTCTCCCACTCTAACGAGGCTGGCTTTTTATTAGAACTGCTAATTGCTCCATATCAAGGGAATACTCAGGCTTTGTGTTCGGGAAGCACCGGGGAAGCACAGTAACTGTGTATGAGGCTTTTGTTTGTGTGTGTGTATGAATGTCTGGTCACATTTGAAGACTGTATTTAAACAGGCATCTACATATATATTATTGTGCACATGTGTATACTAGTATACCATATACTGTCGTAGAAAAGGTTTCAGTCGTAGTCATATACTGTATGTCTGTATGCACCTTTACATGTGTTTTAGTTTACATGACCCACATTAACAGGAGAGTGAGCAGTCTGAACATGATCCTATAGTCGTCAGTAGAGGTCTAATCCAGCAAAAGTGAAAACACCTTTGTGGGTGTACCGTGGGTGTGTAGCTGCTCTTCATACTCACAATCAGACTCAAAACATAACACAACCATTACGACACATAACAACCAACACCATCTCAAAGCCTGTCTAATACATACGATAGCTCTATACAATAATTTTATCTCTGACATAATTGAGAAAAGAAATCACTTAGCAACTCATCCACTAAATCACAAATAAAGCGGGATGGATAGCTCTCTACATTCATATCATATCTGCAAGAACAGAAAAAAATAAAAACAAAAAAAGTTATATAATGTACACTATTCTTTATGTAAACAAATTCAATCTCAACAATATCTAACTGTGATAGCTTGCACTAACCGTTTGGTTAACTAGTTAGGCACGAATTTTCTACAGTATTTCATAGCAGCCATGCTTCTGCCCATTTTTACCACTATTTGATTAATTTGGATGTTCCAAGACATTTTACTATCAACAGTGATCCCTAATAGCTTTGAATCTGTTACTTGTTCAATATCTAAACCTCCTATAGTTAAGTGTAAAACTGATGCGACACTTAATGAATATTTTGAACCAATTACCATACATTTTGTCTTTTCAATATTAAGAAGTTACCCAATTTAAAACCCCACCGATTTCTCCAGGTGTGTGTGCTGATGATTGTCTGCATACATCGCAATGGTTGTATTATTCAAAATTAGAGGTAAATCATTTGTGAAAATGGCAAACAAAAGCAGCCCTAAACAACGTACTTGAAGAGTGCCCCTTTTTATATACATGCTGATACACATATTAAAATAATTTTTAAATAAATACTTTTGGATTTGCTCATATACTATTCTCTCCATGATTTTACTCAAAGCGGGTAGTATGCCTATTGGTCAACTATTTTTACCTGAGAATGGTTCGTTACCATTCTTGGCTAGTGGAAAAAAGCTATTTTCCTTGCCAGAGCAGTCGATTCTGCTACAGGTTTCAGTAACTAATTTTAATTTTTAATGTTATCAATTACACATGTGCTTCTCCTGCTTTAACAAGCCAAAATGTCTGCTGTGAAAAATGTCTATTATTCATGAAGATTAAGATTAGACCATGTTGATCAGTGACTGAAGATGGTTATTAATGGTACTATGGCTCAATATATGGTACATAGTTTAATATCATTTTTTAGCTCCTGCTGTAGCCATCCACTGGCTCATAAGAAGCCAGAATGTACAGCGAACTCTCTGTAGGTATAGTGGCGTAATATAGAAGTCTAATTTGCTACAGTCAAGAGGAGTTGACATGTGAATGTACAGAATGTGTGTGTGTGCGTGTGTGTGTGTGTGTGTGTGTGTGTCGACTCCTCTGACTAAGCTGAGTTAAAACCTGGACCTCATTGCTCTTCAATCAGAGTTGATTGATTAATTGGTTAGGCATCATGTTCCTAATTGCCTGCCACTTTCCTGCCCTAACCCAGGCACTACAGTCCTATTTGGATTGGATTTATTACTCTAGGGGACATTTGGCGATTGTAATACTTCATATGCAATATATAATACTTGTGCTGATCAAAAACATTGTAGTTTTACGACATTTTTGTCAGTATTTAGACACACTGCATTTTAAAAGGGTATCTGAGTTTTTAACATTAATAGCCTGCAGTCCAGCTTGGGAATCTTTATGACTATGGGAAAAAAAGGAAAGCCATTAGGAGAGTAAGACCCTGCCAGCTCATTAAATGGGCTGTTATAATGTCAGCTACTGGTAATTAGTCTGTCTGGGCTAGTCTGCCTTCATGCAGTATAACAGATTTTATGTGTAGTGCAATACACTATCACCTCATACAGTAGTAAACCTTTAGATTAGGGTCTTGCAATTGTACAGGAATGAAAAAAAAAAAAAAAAAAAGGTCAATATGAAAAGTATCCAAAAGAGCCATAATTTCTGGATGATTTAATAGCTTGTTTTGTCTGTGGGTCAGCAGATCGAGCAGGTAAGAGGCTGTTTTTTTACTGCAGTCCTTTTAATAGCAACCATTCAGTGGTGCACACTGTCTGACTTTGCAGGGGGATTGTAAGTAATTATATAGCTAGACAGGCTGTATGCTGACTGGATTTTGCCATACCAGTTATTTAATTAGAAGAAAGCAATAATAATATACAGAAATTCAATAATATAGTAATATATTTTTGTGTTTAATACCCAAAATCACAGCATATAGCATAAAGTAAATATTTGAGATGAGCATAGCTTTACAGAATCATACTTTTATGTTGACTGTTTTTCCAGACATGCAATTTAGTAACAGTAATAATATGGGGATATTTTCTATGTAGTGACACATAGAGTATATAACGTATATACTTTATAGGTGAGTTTGCGTTCTTCTCTGATGCCTGTTAATATGAAACAATGCAAAGTAAGTCTTATGCATCTCAAAGACTGTGTTTATTTTTGGCACTCTCCCCTCAAGACCACCTACAGTATATGCTTGGACATATAGAGCCTCACACACACACACACACACACACACACACACACACACACACACACACACACACACACACAGTCGCTTTCAATCACTTTCGGGGACATTACATTGACTTACATAAGGAAGGCCCCAAGAAGTCCCCACAATGTGACTGTGTAAACAGATTTATGTCCCCATAACATTAGTAATACCTGCCCGCACACATACACAAACACACACACGCACACAGTCATACACAGACACTCTATTGTCCTCTGGCCCACTATCATTATGGCCTTACAGCAATTCAAGGGCTATTGGAGCTCCTGTTGCTTAGGTTACACGTTATTGCACCCTCAGTCAGTCCCGTCATGCATGTTGCCATGCTGATTAACCATGTTCATGCCTGCTACACCGCCTCAGCCTGGAGGATGTTATTATTAAAAAGTGTGACTTCAGAAGTCTTTACTGATGCTTCAGGCAGCAGCCATGTCTCGTGTTGCAGTATGCAGTGTGTTGCTTCATGTCCTTGTCCACCAACACATCTTTGCTGTTATTTCAGGTACTGAATAACTTTAATTATTCTTTTCTACCTGATGGAGTTGTATAACAAGCCCCACCTGCTGATATCCTGCTTGACACTGCATCCCCATGTGACAGGTCACACATGTTACTGTGCTGAATGACTGCTTCATGCCTGTTTCTGCACAAGCCCGTATGGCTGTATTATTTAAAATTAGATGACTTTATAGTGGGTAAGACTTCAGGTTACTGCCCTGTCAGTTTGTTTCATGCCGTTTCTGCTTTATTACGTAGAAGACAGTGAGGAGTGAAAGAATGACTGGAGAGTGACTGACAAGATGACTCACAGCAAAGGTCTTCATACAACAAAGCCAACATTTTAGGATTACATGGAACAGTGTGGGCTGTTTCTTGCAGAGCTCAGGGGGTGTATCCTGTCTGAAATGTCGATGATGTTGTTATCCAAGGTTTTTTTTTCTGCTTATGCAGCATAAATCAGACACAAGTTTACCGTCAGCAATGTAGCGACTGATATTCTTTTTTGCTCTTCTTTTATTTCCAAAAAAACGATTACTTGGAAGCACATACTGTTACACTGGACAGATATAGAAGAGAAAAGAGAAAAAAGTTTTGATTTTTTTTCACTGATTTACAAGGAATTTGTAAAATGTCCTACTCCTGAGTGATTTTCCTGCAGCATTTTCACTTGCATACACTACATGATTATCACATGCCAGCATTACATTAGCTCTTCAGTACGTGACAGGTTCAGTGTGTGTGTGACGTAGGTTTAAGAGGATTTGAGAGTCACTGTCTCTCCTAATTAACTCTGGTGTCTCTTCATTCACTCTCCATGCTTCCTTCCTCCCTTTAGCTTGTGTTTACTGTTCCAGATAACAGCTCATTGGCAGCTCAAAGCTCCTGGACAGTGACCCGTACCAGTCTGTGTCAAATGTCAAAGGTCACTGAAAGTGCCGGAGGTCAGCCACGGCTTAGAGTCAGTAGTTAAGTTGATCAAAAAGTCTTAAATAACCTTCTGCCAAGCCCTTCTCTGGTGTAACTCAGGAAAACAAGTTAATGGCTTATGATGAATATCCTAACCCCTGAAGTGCAGCAGAGGACTTTCCTGTTTTTGATTCTTTTCAGTACCTTGATATGACTGAATGGAGCCAGTTGAGATCATGGAAAGGTACAACAGCAGTAACTGTAAGTCAGAGACAATGGACTTGGACAATCTCTCCCAGATTGTTTTTACAGTATATGGTCAGATATCTGCTTACTTTATTTTTAAGGTCTTATGATGGCTCAGTCTATCACCCTGAGGGCTAGATATAATCAAATTTTAAGTTGTTTTGACTATATTTTTCACTGTAGCCTTTTGTATATTTTATGTTTGCCCTAATTAATTTTTCCAGGCTCTCTGTGCAAAGTTGAATACTTGGAAAGAAACCCTGACCCTTACAAACTGCCTACCCTCTAGTTCCATAATATTCAGCTTTATGAAAATGAGGCAGAAGACAAAAAGCCTTGCATTGTGTCCAATCGCACCCCCTCGCTACAGCCCATACCAACCCTCCTTTACTCACTGCTCCCCTCCCTCCCTCTGCTGTTGTTCTTCTTCGCACTGACACCAGGCTGCTGAGAAGCCCTCAATATGAAAGCTTATTGGCTGTGAATGTTTTGTGGTATTATGTTTGCACCAGGATTTGTAAGTGTGTGTGTGTGTGTGTGTGTGTGATTTTGTGTGTGTATGCCTATTTTAATCTGAGGGATTTGCATCTCACTCCCTTTGCTGTTTGCAAAACAAGCCTTATGGAGCAGAGACAATAACATAGTTATTAGAAAATGAAAAATGTGCTGGGATAAAAGTTCACTTAAATTCACAATCTGGTGAATGTTCCTAGATGCACAAGCTAAATACTTACCAATATGTAAGTACTGCATTACCCAAAATCCTCTCCTCATCCATATATGTACATGTAGTATTAGTAACTCAACAGTAACAGAAAATAAGCATCTCCAATGTATTTCTTTATTGTTATGACTCAAGGACAACACAGTCAATACGACTGAGTAGAACTGAGGCAATTAGTTGTTTCATCGACAGAAAATTAATTGGAAACAATTTTGTTATTCAATTGATCATTGTTAATTGTTTTTCTTTAGAAAAAATACCTTTAATTTAGTAGTTACAGTTCTTCTATGAGAATAAATAGAATATCTTTTTTCTCTTTTCAGGTTATAGACCAAACATTTAATCAATTAATCAAGAGAAGAATTGGCAGATTAATAGATCGTTAGTTGCAGCCCAACAACTGAGATTTTGTTAGTCTTTCTGGTTTATGGTGAAGCTTGAGGAGTCTTGGATGGAGAGTTTATCATATAGTGTCCGTCTCTGCATGGACCTCTGGGTGCATCAAAATAAAATGATCACTAATTGGAGTTTGGGTAAACCTTCCATGAAATTGCCATTGGAGGTCCAACATTGTGTGTGTTAGTGAGTTAGTGAGTGTGCGTCCCTCTTCTGCTCCGCCCCTGTTGACTTCAGAGAGTGCTCACTCAACTATGAAGCCTGTGGTGTCACAGAGAGGAGCGAGGGAGTGTTTGTGTGTGAGGAAAATAATGTATGGCTGCCTGCGTCTGGGAGTGACAGTAAAAGAGATAACACAGCAAATTTATTGAACTATTTATTTTTCTTTTCAGGGAGCCCACATGTTAGCTTTAGAGAGAGAGAGTGAAGGGAGAGAGTGGAGGAGAGGGGTGTGAATGTAGGGTGAGGGGGTGTTCTGTGTGGGGCGGGGCGAGGAGGGTGAGAGGAGGCTGGCTGGGGTTTTAGGGATGTGTGTGTATGTGTTTGTGTATTTGAGAGAGAAAGATGGGGGAGGTGTGTTTTGAGGGTCTTGGATTGGACTGTAATCCTTTAGTCCTGGTTAGAAATAACCCTGCGTAGTCTGGGACAAACAATATGACAGGGACACACACACACACTCACACACATACACACACAACATATTGTTTTGCTCACACGCTGAGTGGTGAGACAGGCTTTGGCTGACGTTACTTCATCATGACAAAATGTCCTTGGCAGAAACTGGCTGATTTACTGCAAGAGAAGGTTGGTTCTTTCTGTAAAGTAGAGTTTACATTTTATGCATAAAGTGTGTGTGTGTGTGTGTGTGTGTGTGTGTGAGAGAGAGAGAGAGAGAGAGAGAGAGAGAGAGAGAGAGAGAGAGAGAGAGAGAGAGAGAGAGAGAGAGAGATGTTTTGGTGTGCATATGTAAGGGAAAGGGATAGTGTTGTGTGTATGATGGACTCAGTAGTGCAAGTTTAATCATATTCAGGAGTTAACTCTTGTTTGTTTGCCTTTGAAGAAACATAACAGTAAAATGTTGTAAAAATGCATCATTGTAAGAATATTCTCTAGTTTAATAGGAATGTACAAATTATTTCTGCAACACCTCTTTCCTCCTCCTCTTCTTCTGTTGGATGCCATGTGGCAGATGACACACATTCAAACCGGTTGTCATAACTGAATAACTCACTTCTGGTAAGGTTACACTTGTGAGCCCTAATTCGCCTTTTCTTAACCAAACATACTAGAATGCATAAAATGCCTCATCTGGTTGCACCAAAATAGGATGTTACTCACGTTGCCGTCACACCTCCCACACCAGATATGTAAATGTAAGTAAGTTGTCACATAGTCTTTTACATAGTCCAGATGCAGTCTAGCTTAGATAGCCATAATTTAATGTAAAGTGGGTAAAAGTCTTGCAGACAAAGATTTAAAGTCATAATTACATGAAATTACTTCATCTTGTTAGTTTAATTTTCCTCACCAAGCATGCAACAAATTTGATTAACAATTTAAAATTTTATTTTAACATTTAAGCATTTTAGCAACATTTTATTTCCCAGTATCGCTCTACTAAAATCATATTGCATTTGATTATTGGGTAATTGTGTGTTCTAGTGCTTACTTTACGAAATGTAAAAAGACACTTATCTTCATTGCAAACACCCAGTAATTAAGCTGTTGGACATAAAGACCTTTGTCCGATCATAAAACATGCCAAACACGCAGAGAACATAAGCCTCATTTCCATTGCATGGTACGACTCGGCTCGACTCGACTCAACTTGCTTTTGGTACCAGGTACTTTTCTTGATTTCGTTTTCCACTGCAGATAGTACCCCCTCAATGTAGGTGGGATTCTTAGCTGATCATTAAAGCGACGGCATGTGAAAGTGCCGTAACATTATCTTCAGCGCGACACATCATTTTGTGGGCTGCCATTTTTAAAAATCTGGATTGCTATTGTTGGCGAGTTTGTGCAGAATTTCCCGTGTCATGCAAGTGATGATTCTAGTGACAACTCTCTGACCAATCAGGGGACTGCAGTGTTTTTAACTCCACCATAAAACTCAATTCGCTTGGAACCTCGACCGAGGTGATATATATCGTCCAATCTGCTCACCTCTTAAGAATTATTCCATGCCATAGCTCTTCTGAACACTTAATATAACTACTATAACATAAAAATCAGTGTATACATTTAATAAGCTGCAGCCACAGGAGCTGCATAAAATCTATTTTCAGGCCAAGTGTTAATATGCATGAATATTACAGCCAGATCGCAAAGATGACATTGAGTGGAAAGTGTACTGACAACTGTAGCCTTAACAGCAACAAAAAAGCTGTATTACTGTTAGGTAATATGGAGAAAAACAACACAAGGAAGAGCCAAAACCTCTTCTCCCCGTTGTCATTTGGTTGAGCATAGAGCACCTGCTTCCAGCCTGGCTTTACTCAGCGTCTGCCAACACCGGCATATGGCAAATACACACTCACATACACACACACGCATGCATGTACACAGTCACTATTTCTGGTTCAGGGGTGATGGAATCTGGCAGGCAGCTCATAATGTCTGAATGTCACATCTTTATGCATGAATGTGCTGTATTTACACACATAGACATGGTTACACTCACATTTGCAAATATATGGCGCATAGAGACAGAGAGGTAGCAACTGTCTTCTGCCTGCATCCACAAACAACCTGACATTAAAATCAAACATTCAAGTCCTGGATTGTCATATATTCCAGGCCAGTTTTTTCTCAGTTGAACAGACAAATACTGTCACACAGCTGTCACTATAAGTGTCTTTGCTCACTTCTCGCCAATCAATTTTATATTATATATTTATATACTTATCTTGGATATACAGTAGTTCACAGCATGAAACAAATAATTTTTTTATATTTGTATATTTCTAAGTGGCAATTTCAGTCTAAATTGTCACTTTAGATTTGTAGCCCCAAGCTATTAAGTGCAAAGGAAAGAAAGGACCAAGATGTCAGGGCTCTTTTTACATTCAAGTGCTTAAGTAATCACCACTGTGAAGGTCTTTTGAATTTCCAGCTTTTTAAAACATCAGAATATCTGGTGTTTTCCAGATACATTTGAATGCCTCCTCTGTTCAAGCTGTGAATAAGTGAAAAACTACAAATGCCTGTGGTTTTTAGCCAGAATCAAGATGCAACCACATAACTCCTATTTTAGCCTCTTTACACTGTTTCCCAGTATGTTTTAGAATAGTTTTTAAGATTTTACTGATTACTTTTAAGGCACTTCATGGCCTCTCTCCCTACTATATCTCTGACCTCTTAGTACCGTACGGGTCGACACGTACCTTGACATCCTCGAGCAGAGGTCTTTTGTCTGTTCCAGAGACCCGGCTGAAAACTAAAGGGGACAGGGGACAAGGGGATATTTGCAGTCAGGGCCCGTGGCTCTGGAACAACCTGCCTGAGGAAATCAGGTTGGCTGAGTCAGTAATCTCTTTTAAGTGCCTTCTAAAAACATACTTTTATTCGAGAGCCTTTCCTGATTTTTCTTGAGTTTTAATTTTCTTTAAACTGTCTTTTACTTACTTAAAAATGTTTTTCTTGTGTTTTATCTGTTTTCTTTTAAAACCAGATGATTTTATGACGTGTGTTTTATTTTGCTGCCTTTGTGAAGCACTTTGTAACATGGATTTTGAAAAGTGCTCTATAAATAAAGATTATTATATTATTATTATTAAATGAGGTGCCCAGTGTCATTTCAAAGTGAAATCCAAAGCTGTTAAAAGGTACTGCTGCATCTCAACAGTTGGGCCTTTTTGGAGCAATTAAGGCTTTTCTACAAAATGCTCAAACTATGACTAAACCACTGCTGATGGGTTTTTGAGCTTTTGATGTTTGGCTGCACAGAGAATGATGCACTGTGGATACTGACCGCTCATGAACATCTAACATGTTTATTTGTATCTGGTGCTTATTTGATATGCTGCATGTGTGTTGTGCCTGTAATCAACTGTTGGCCATGTTTAGTTTGCTTCAAGTAGCGATGTATTTGCGTCTATTCTATTCTATTTACACTTCCATATTATTGCAGTTAGATATATTACATAAAGTTCTAATCATTTTTGCATTTCTGTGTGTGTTCACATGCAGTATGACCCAGAGAATTCGGGCTTCATCAGTACGGAACGGTTCAGGGACCTGCTGGCGACCCACGGCTCCGAGCTTGACCCCCACAAACTGGAAGTCCTATTGGCCCTTGCGGATGGCAACGCCGATGGAAAGATCTGCTACCAAGACTTTGTCAACCTGGTGAGATGTTTTAACCTTTTATAGGCTTGCTGACATCAGTGTTCAGCAGAAATCAGTAGTTTATTGGGCTTGCAACTCGACTTTGACTTTAACGCCAAAGACTTCTCACTTCACTTTGACTTTCGACTTTGGACCTTTTGACTTGATATCCTCCACAAGCCTCAAAGATTAAAAATTATGTTATAAAAAAGTGTACATCAAATCAGCTTGTCATGTTCCTGACAATGACTTTGAATCAGTCCATCAGCAGATAATCATGTTTTGCAAGCAGGGGGAAAACTTAAGGTGCGGGCAGTGTAGACCTGCAAAATGATACCTCAGATTATCATATTCGACACTGAAGACTCTGCAGTGGTCAAATTACAGTTGAATGTAACTGTATCGCAGAAAAAACACATCAAGTAACACCTGATCATTTTGCCTTTAAATGTTATGAAGTTAATTTAAAAGCAAAAAATACAAACTTCAAAGACGCATTCATTATTTCTGTACATTTCAAGACTCGAAACACTGACTTGACTTGGTTTTTGACTTGGGACTTCATCTACACTTTTTGTCAGACATGAAACTTTTTTTCATTTTTACATCCAGTCCCAAAAGCCATATTCCGAGATCACCTCAGCTACAAGGTGGAGAGTCTTCCTAATAAGAAATGACTCTCAGTCTGGTGATAAATTCCCCTCTTAATGCTCACCTTGCCCCACTTTCAGTTTCACCTTCAAACTGCAGCCTGCTGCTGATTGTCCAAGGTCTCACTCAACCATCTCCAGCTGTGCTCGCTGCCTCATAACCTTCTCATTTTCTGTTTTGCACTGTCTTGCTGCTGTTCCTCATGGGAGGTTGAACCGCTGACCCGGGACAGTGTAGAGTGGTCTTGGAGTGGGAGTAGCTGTGTGGTACACAATAACTACTGGGTGGCTGAGGGATGGAGTGGGGGGTGTGTGTGTTTGTAGAGACTGTAGGGAATTCATTGTTGTCTGTGAGTGTGAGTGTGTCCATCTCTCCTTTTCTCTCTTGTTCTTCAGAGCTGTTTATTGTCTGATACAGTGGGTGAGGAATGAGGCCTGTAGGAAGCTGGGAAAAAGTTCAAAAGAGCTTTTCGCTGTTGGTTTCCAATTGGTGCATTCATGTCATGTGACAGGCTGTGGGTCATGGCATGCAACTGGAAGTGGGACAGAGAGGAATGCCGGCATTTGTGTGTACATTCACATTTTTTTGTCTTAGTCACTATTGTGTCCATGGTTTATACATTCATAGAGGCAGCAACAGAACAACAGAAGCTAAACACAGAGAGCAATACAGGGAGGGGGGGAAGGAGGGAGGAAAGACGTGACATGTATTCATGATTATGGTAAAATGCTGTGCAATGAATGAATAAGTGCTGAAACAATTAGTTTAGATTACATTAATTGATTAGTTAATCATTTATCAAGCACAAATGCCAAACATTTGCTTGTTCCACTTGCTCAAATGTGAAGATATGTTGCTTTTATCTCTTTAAAATGATTGTGAATTGAATATCTTTAAATTTCCAAGAGTTTTTATAGAGATTTTATAGACAAAACTAGTAATAGAATAAAAAAAATCAACAGATTGTCATTAATGAAAATAATTGTTTGTTTTAGCCTCAGAATGAATACTACAATTAGTACTACTTTTGGTTAAAGGTTATACTGTATGACCAGCACACAAACAATAAAAACTGACGTTCAGGCACTGAAAGTAAGAGTGTACACCTCTGTTTCAGGAGCCGGGAGCCAGTCATTCAAGGCTAAATGTTATCTATAAGGATTTCTGCCCAGCCTTTGTGAAAAAGCTTGTAATATGATACCACTATGTAAGGATTGTAAGGTATGCAAACATAAACATAACATAATGGTCTTTCTAAGGGAAGGCATCAAAGGGTCAAAGCCAATATGGGAACTTGAGAGAGTTATAATTCTTCCAACAAGTTTTAATTGGCTGGTTTCTCTTGGCACATTTTTATCTCTCCAACCCCTCTGCCCTCACAGGAGGAAGGAAAGAAGGAAAAAATAAATGAAGAATAGATTTAGAGGAGGAGGCCAAGAGAGACAGAGACAAACTGTGAGGGGTTTATTTGTCGCGCCGTCTCTCCTTTGCACCGCAGCTCCTCCATCAATGTGATTGTCAGTAATTGCTTGCTCACTGCTCTGTCACAGTCAGCGTTAAAATCACTGCTCTCTCCCTCTCTTTACCTCTTCCTCCCTCCATCTTCTCTCACTCTTTACCTTCTCCCTCGGTTTGTCTTCCTTTGCGTAAGCTTTCAGCTTTTTCCCCACTGCTTCTTCCTTATCAATGCCTTTCTCCTTCTTCTTTGTGTCCATCCATCTCCTTCTGTCTTTCTCTCTCATACATCACACTGCGACTGTTCTGGGTAGAAACTGGCTCAATAATAGGTTTATACTTCCCAAAATATCTACAGAAATATCTACAGAAAAGGTTGTTTCCCCCAGTGGGATGAAATTGTGGAATGATCATGATGTATTTGTGCTTACAAATGCACTGTTATATGTCCCTTTTTGGGGTTGTGTATGCCTGATGCGGTTTTATTTTGCTTGAGATACACTATATTGTCAAAACTGTGTGGACGCCCCTCCTGTTTTTCATGGTTTGGGCTAGGCTTAGTTCCATGCTACAGCGTACAGTGATATTTTACACAACAGTTTGCTTCCAACTCTGTGGCAACAGTTTAGGGAAGACCCTGTTCTGTTTCAACATCACAACACACAAGAAATAGTTTGAGTTTGGTGTGGAGGAACTGACGAAGTTGACGCAGTAGGGCTGCCAACACAGAGGGCTCTGGCAAAAAACTACTGAGTCATCCGGCAAAAAAGGTGAACCTTGGGCCTCCCTGGTGGCCTAGGGTTTAAGGCGCTGACCATGAACCGCAACATCACTGATTTGAGTCTGGCTGGAACTTTGTTGCATGTTGTTCCCCATCTCTCTCTCAAATCATTTTCTTTCAACTATCTAACAAAGACAGGAGATGCCTAAAAATCCTTTAGAAAAACCTGGCTCAACTTTCACCACAACGTAATACAGCTTCATCCGGCAAGATTCTGCATTGGCTAATCAAATACATTTGAAACACCAGCCCCCATCAACGCGGCCCCTTGCATCCCTTAATGCAGCGCTGTTTTTCCGTCTGAATGCCCACTAATGCTGTTGTAGCTGAATGGGAGCAAATCCCTGCGGCCCAGTTCCAAAATCTTGTGGAGAGCTTCTCAGAAGAGTGGAGGCAGCAATGACATATGTAATACACAGGTGTCCACATACGTTTCACCATATAGTGTATTTCTGTGATAAAGTTGATGCACTTCTGCTACTCTTGCTTTTAGTCCATCCCTCTTTTCCAGCCTTCTTCATCTTCCTCTACCTCCTTCTTCCATCTGTCCTCCTCTGTCTCCCTCTCTCTGTCTCCCACTTACGTCTCTCTTCCCTGTCTCTCTCCTCTGACTGTGTTTTCCATTGATCAAACTGTGAAATTGTCTCTTGCTGGCCGAACACCCATTTGTCCCCTTCACCTCTCCCTTCTCCTCTTGCCAGTGGGTCAACAGACAGAATGTCATTCTTTCTTTTGTGCCGTACAAAGAGGAGAGGAATTGCTCTCACTTCACACGAAGAATTGACTGTCTTTATGGAGCATGGCTGCCTGGAGGATGTCCGTGTGTGTGTGCGCGCTATCTGGAAGTGGCCATGGTAACCCGTAATCATTTTCCCACAGCTCTCTGTGCCTAACATAAAGGCTGAAATAATTGGGTTTTTCTGAAGTTTATCTTCAAACATTGATACACACAGAGACCGTAAAAGTCTCATTAAACAATGCCAGAAGAACTATCAGCCAACTGTTCATGCAGAGATTTTATTGATATTTTGATTTTACATTTGTCCTTCTTATCGGTTGTTTAGGATGCTTTTATTGCAGATTTTCAGATTCTGTTTAATTTTGAACTATGTAACCTTAATTTGGGTGTATTTTCTCCTTAATGTGTTTTCTTGTACATATCTTCAGATCAGAGAAGTATGTCCACTATCCTCAATTTAAAATGTACCTTATTTCTCTGATAAGTCTGTGTTTGAATAAACATCAATCACAGCTTCAATACACAGGCAACACTTGCAAATTGCAGTAGTTGTAGCCATCCACTTTTACCATACTTTTATTGCCGATAGCCACATTTCATTTATCTATTTTGCCAATCTCTTCCCTTGCTGAAAACAATAGCACTCACCTTTGTCGTCTTAAAATAACATCCACTAACTGACACATCTGGGCCTCCTGCAATCCTAGAGACACAAACACAATAGTAGATTTGAGTTATGGAGTGTGACACAAACAGAGCAGAGTAAGAAAGAGATTGGGGAAGGAGAGAAAGAGTGATACAGACAGAGAGAGAGAGAGCTAAGGAGACTGTGGGAGAGGAGTCATTGCATCATCATGGTGAATCTTAAAAAACACACAGCACGTTTAGTAAAAGGCACACAGCTTGGAGACAGCAGTGATTTAGGCAGAAAGCTGAGGCTGCCACAGGAGCGATAAACCAGAATCTGTTTCACATCTATGCAAAGAAATGGCAAAAGTATTTTGGTTGTATCAACTGCTCTTAAGCTCAAACCCATAACATTTTTTTTTTTTTAACTTGACATTTTAATTGATACAAACGTCCTTTAGGCCCATAGCATGTAATTCTTGTGTTTATTATTATGAGGATTAATAATATTTTCCTGTTCCATTGTTCCCCCTACAAATATGTTTATTCACACTCTCTCTATATTCATTCACACTGTGTGTGTCATACAAAATGTAAAGATTGATTTAGTATGCATATGCATTGTCGGGAATTCGGTTAATAAATTGCTGATCATAAAAAATAAATACATAAAAACAATAACAAACAGCTGATACGCCTACATATTATTCTCACTTTTCTCACATGCCTGCTGTTACAGGCTACCACTGTATGTGATATAACTTGTGATCCTTCTTTCGTTGCAGACTTTGTGATATGATCTAATCACTAAAAGTCAAGGACTTAACGCATCCCTTGGTCCATGGGAGGTGCATGAGTAATTTTAACATGAGAACATTCTTCAAATCCTCTCTGTGGACATATCCACTTTTGTGTGTCAGGGTTGTACGTGTGTGTTCAATAGAAAATGTGTGCATATGTGTGTTTTGACTGCCTGTATGTATCTGCACTGTGTGTGAAGAGTTTCAAAATGAAAAGCCCACCATTTGAAAAATGTGACACCTGTGCTATAAAAATGACTGCGCTAAATCAAAAAAGATGACAGTGCTTTTAAAATGAGAGCAGAGAAGTCGTTTCCTCAGGTTTTAAAAGTAATTATACTGACTGACGGACTCTAAAAGATTAACGATGGTCCCCGCCCATCAAAAAGGGACATATATATGTTTGGAAGTGAAATCTTTATACACAGAAAGGGATGTAGAGAAAGGTTTGGTGGTTGCTAGGTGACGATACAGGCATTCTGTTGCCATGGTGAGGTGGGAGGGGTCTGTCAGTGTGCTGGACTGAGGAAGATTGGTGTGTGTGTGTGGCCTGTACCTATTGTGCTTGTGTGTTGAGACTCAAGTTGTAAAACGTGGAGTAGTAGTGAATAAACAAGATGGTTGTTAATGTCAAAACCTACTGCACTAGTGCTAATAAAGTAGTAAAATTCTCTGACCTGTCTCTGACCCCTCACTCCTTCCCTCTCTGTCTTCCCCTCCATTCTTTCTTCCCTCCCGGCCTTACTCTTCTCTCTGCCTCCCTCTGTCTCCTCTTCCTTCATCACTTTCCTCTTGTCCTTCCTCCTTTCTCCAGATGAGTAACAAGCGCTCCAACAGTTTCCGGAGAGCCATTCTGCAGGGGAGCCGGCAGCTAAAAGGCTGCAGTCTCAGAGATGAGGTTGGCTTGGGGCTGTCTCAACGGCTGGTCCGACACGTCGCCTACGAGACCCTGCCCCGCGAGGTCGACCGCAAGTGGTACTTTGACAGCTATACCTACTGTCCCCCTCCCTGGCTCATCCTGGCTATCACCATTGCTGAGGTAAATTTTTGGGGCGTGTGAGAGCAATATGTGTTCTGTACCCTCTCTTATTAAAGATACGCTGTAGAGTTTTTGACCACTTGCAGCGCTGTGGAGCTTTGTTTTGATAAGCTGGCCCGCACACGAGCATACGGGTGATGGAGTAAACATTCCTACCAACTGCAGAAGGCAGTAATGCAAATATGCAGTGCATGTGCAAGCCACACAACACAAAGAAGATGAGTTGTCCAGTGTGATGGTAAATGAAACTGGCATTTATCTCAAAGACTGGCCACGTCAATCATGACATGACTTCCCTCTGTTTCACGCTATTCCACCAACAGTTGCAGTGCAGTGACACAGCAAGAAATATAGAAATGTACCAGCAAAAGGCAGGAAAGAAGAGGCAGATAGCTGATGTAAATATGGATGTAAACAATGCAGGTTTCAAAATATTCAAAACATTTTGCAAATATTTTATGAGGATGGAAAATCTTTCAACACTTTTGCTAGGCCTCAAGGATGTGCGCAGTATGTTTTGGTGAGAAACACTCAAAGTGAACATAACTGAGTTTGTTACATGGAAACTCCACAGTGTACCTTTAATTATGTAATAATATAATATAAGTAACACAAAGTATTGCATGATAGGCTGCAATGCTCTGCAGAAATGTCGATTCTTACAAGTCAGTATGTGCATACGTTTTTTTAAGGTTTGGTAGAAGAACTTTGGTCCAATATCATTATCTGTGTTCAAATAAGAAAAATTACATCAAAATATTCAAGAAATATCATCTGCTCTTAGAAACTTGATAGTGGCTTGTTGATCACAGGATTGTTTTTTCTTTCCTAGTTAATGTACTTTGACTGATAACTCTTGAAGATGAGTAAAGGAAATTTAAAGTTTGTGTTCAACTTTCATCTAATTACCAGAGCCATTTGTTCTGATTTATGATGCCGAGCATTATTTTACTATAACTTTACTACGGAAAGCACACATGTATTTGTCTGTCTGTGTTCTCCCAGGTAGCCGTGTTCATGTACTATGGGTTCCAACTGGACCGCTTGGTCCTGCAGGTATCCAGCCCGTCCTTCCTCAAGAGCCCCTTACCTTACCACCCCCAGCTACGAGCCCAGGCCTGGAGGTACCTCAGCTACATCTTCATGCACACTGGGTAAGTTAACATCTCGCTATTGGTTTTCTGATTATGAGCATTAAGCCATGCTGCAGTTCCTAGGGACTCAGTTGAGTGTTTCTTCCTCGTCAGCCTCCAAATTTTGGATGCAGGAAATGACACATTTTGCATGTGTTAACTTCAGTCTTGTGATCAGGGGAGTGCATGTGACACCATGTGGTTGAAATAACATATTGATAAACACAAACTAGAGGTACTGCATATCTGTGATGCCGCAGGTGGTTTGGGTTTATGGCATTTGAAAAATTCAGTGAGTCAGAGCTTGTTACATAACGATTTAATTAACAAAAATACACCGTGCAATTAATTTTCAGTGAAACACATCAACTGAAAGCAATTAAATCCTTTTCAGTCATGAAGGAAAAATGCAGATAAGCAAGAGGAGATAGGCAAATGAGGGATTGTGAGTTGCTAATGAGTCTTGGGATGCAGTTCATATTCACTGTATGTGAAGTTCCAAAACAAATAAGCAATTGACAAATAATCACATGGGATACCTAAATATCATGTTCTTAAACAAGCGATTATTAGTGGGTTATTGGTGTAATGTGTACATACTGCAGTGCTGCTATCATAGAGTGTGGGGAACATTTGTCTCCATAATCACTCTCCTCTGCTAAAAGAAACCACTAAATATTAACTTGACAGATAATTTAATAAAACCTACCATTATACTTCTTTAGCCTCCGTCCTCCTCTCCTCTCCTCTCCTCTCCTCTCCTCTCCTCCTCCTCTCTCTCCTCTCCTCTCCTCTCCTCTCCTCTCCTCTCCTCTCCTCTCCTCTCCTCTCCTCTCCTCTCCTCTCCTCTCCTTCCTCTCGTCTCCTGTCCAAGCACCACAAACTATTTTATTATCAGTTCAGGCCAGGTCATCCAGGTTTAATTACCTTCTGGGTAAATGTAGTCTCAGGCAATAGAGAACTAATAAAATGGTAATTTAATTAGGAGAACCTGGAGGGTAGACGTTAGGGATGACAGTGTGTGGTTAAAAGATGAACAAGAAGGGATGAATGGAAGGATCAAAGGAGGGAGGTGGGATGTTTAACATGCACAGGAACATATTGAAATGATTTAGGTCCTCATGGGGAGTGGCTGAGAAACGTACAGTATGTTTTGTACATGGTGCACAGACACAGCTTCACATATGCAAACACACATATAGAGAGTGGACAAAGTAACACAAATACCTCGTGAAATCCACTACATGATTATTCTGAGTTGAACCCATGGTTACCTGACTATAAGAAAAACATGACACACTGATATGATGATGACCTTGACTATCACAATTCTCTAAATGGCAATATTGTGTTCCTTTGCTAAATCCTTATAGTGTGCATAATTTCATTTAGTCTAGCAGATTTAGTAGATTTTTGTTTCAAAGGGTGTTTGTGTTTAATGCGCACAAACTGCAACTCTTGTTCAGAAATATGCAGGGCTGATCAAACATTACTTTCAATAATTCAGGGAGCATAACATTTTGATTACTGGTTCATATTGGATCCTTTGGGGCTTTTTGATGGCACTGAAGAACATTGGTCGTTATATGCTGGCTGGCGTAACCAGTTCAGCCCATTTGCTAATGCTGATACCAGAGCCACTGGGAGAGACCTTCATTAGAAGGAACATTGAGAAACATTTCTCAATGTCTCTCTAAATCCCTGGAGGTTGAAAATGGTGAGCATGGAGCTTCATAAGTGCAGCCAAAGGTGGTGCGACAGCTCATGTGGGTCGCACAACAGGCACAATTAAAGCCCCCCCTTTTCTTGTAACATCCTAGGAAAAATTATCCTTAACATATTCTCTAATTAAATTCAGATTTTCTGGGTTTTGGAGGCAAAGTTACCCAAAGTAACTGTATTCATGTCTTTCCAGATAGACATAGAAGATAGAAGTTACCAGTGATGTAACATCACAATTAATATTTTTCTGATTCTTTATTTAGCTGTAATTTACTAAATAGTGACAGAAAACATTGGTGCAAGCATGGAATGACCTTTAACTAAGGTCAAGGACAGGAATTAAAAAGCACAACGCTGTGTTCACCCTGATCCACTGATCTACCAGTACAATACTGTGCTGTTTACTACTCAGTACGCCCTGCTTATAATCATTAACAGTGACACTGTCTTTTGAAAAGCTTTTGTGACTGACTGATACCACTGTTTCCATAATTCACTTTTGCCTCTCTCTCTCTCTCTCTCTCTCTCTCTCTCTCTCACACACACACACACACACACACACACACACACACACACACACACACACATCTACAAACCATGTAATCCCATCAACAGCTCAGTAAGACTGATCCTTCCCAATTCTCAACACTAAAACAGAGTGTAAATATTGGCCCCAAAACATCTCTCAGTAGAGCATTATGCAGACTCTCGCTCTCTTTTTTCCTCTCTCTCTCACACAAAAACAGTGTGTCTGTAGCGGCTGTGAAAACTTCAGGAGGATTAGCTCCCTGCAAGATTAAACCATGACTCTAAACATTTTGCAGCAAAAGATTTCTTTCCATATTTTTCTTTGTCCTGCTTTCATCCACTTCTCATTATCATGAAATGTTTGTCCTACAATAATAAAAGATACTGCTGCAGTAGAATCTGTGCTGGCCGAATGTTGATACATTGTTTCTTTTGTGAAAGGCCGTCCAGTTTGTGTCTCTTCTTGTCATAAATGCATTGCAATCTTTTCATCAGTTTGGTTCAGCTGAGACATAAAAAGTTCAGTGCTTGAATTGTGCAGTAAAGTGAACTCATTATAGAAGTTCACCTGTAGTTTGGTGAGCCAGTGATAAAGAAAGGAAAAGATTAAACATTACTTTTGTTGAGCGCCCTGAAAGACCATGGTCATCTGGACACAAGAGAACTCTCATGGGTATCCACACATCTGCCGGACAGCGCAGCCCATTCCTCGCAGCCTCATTAGCAGTATAGAAATAGATAGCCGCTGTTATCTGCAGTGGAGTTGTCCTTCTGCATTTGGACAGGCCTCGCCCAGCCAATCAATATCCCCCATGGTTTCTCTGATCACTGGAACGATCCTCTCTGTCGGCATTGCGGTTGAGGTGGCCGGGTTGTTTCAAACTAAATAGATTATTGGCCTTGTCTTATTTTTTCCTGTCTGTGTTGAGGGAATTGTTTGTGTTTGTGTGTGTGTGTGTGTGTGTGTGTATGTGTGTGCGCTTGTTTGTTTGGGGAATGTTTGTATTCATTTCTAGGATGAATAAGCTGTTTGATGTTGTCTTCTTTCCCCCCAGAATGCATTGACGGGACACACAGCATTCGATGGTTCAGTTTGTCAATTTGTCGAATGGGGGGGGGGAAGAGTCGTCTCACTGTCTCTCGCTTTTGTTCTGTCATCTCCCTTTCAGCAAATGTGAAACAGAGATGACAGAGACAGAAAACAGAAGAGGGAAGTGATTGAAGCGAGTGAGAGACCATGATGAAGAATATGAGGGAGAAAGAGAGGGAGACAGAAGAGGCTGAGAGGCCGGATTATGCTAGCTGCTGTCCTTTTGGATTCTGCTGTGACATCCATATATGTCTGTGCTGCTGACTGAGGTTTGGCTGGAAGGACTTTCTAGCCATGAAGGGCACAGTGAGTGTGTGTTTGCGTGTGTGTGTAAACAAGTTATCCCTTGCTTGATGTCATCACACTGAAACACAAGCCATGAGCAGATCTGGGTAAATTTGCAGCAGCCACCTCTTTTATCTTTTTAATTGTGCTGTGTGTGTGTGTGTGTGTGTGTGTGTGTGTGTGTGTGTACACTGTGTTCCTCTGTCATGTGTTCATATGAAATGTGTGAGTGCACTGGAGTGTGTTGATGATTATCTGTTGATGGTCACGGCAGCGTGGTTTGATGAAAGAGTAGATGTTCTGTATGTGTATGTGTATGTGTGTGTGTGTGTGTGTGTGTGTGTGTGTGTGTGTGTGTGTGTGTGTGTGTGTGTGTGTGTGTGTGTGTGTGTGTGTGTGTGTGTGTGTGTGTGTGCGTCCGTGAGCATACATAATAATATGTTCTTGGAGGAAACAGGCAGGTGATAATGTGTTATAATAAAACCCACACGCTGCACACACAGACTCTGACTGACTGAGTCTTATCACTTTTAAAATCAGTGTCATTTTGGGAAATGCCATTAACTATATCAAACTGATTTAAGAATTTCCTCTATTATTGCTTTTGTTATTTGTCAAAGGATTAGTGTGTTTTTTTTTACTTGTGCCAATCATCTAGTTTGCCCTTTTCTTTTTCTTTATTTCTGGTTATGTCTGTGCACAGTCAGTATAGTTTTCCTCCTTTCAGAAGAAGCCATTTGCTGCCATTCACTCTTGCACAGCATGGAAAACAACTTTCACCGCAGTAAACATAAACCCAGAATTTGATTTTGTCACAGTTTCGGTTTTATCATTGTATGGTGCCAGAGTTGAGTGTGCTTCCTGTCAATCATCTGACGCCTCACCAACGGGAGGAAATGGAAGCATGTCGCCCTTACTGAGTTTATTATCACATCCATGTCTTCGCGTTTGGAGCATTTTATTGGCAGGGAAATAAGTCATTTTCAAGCTGCTTGTGATTTGCATAAAAATCTAAATAAGTGCTTCGTGGATTGAAAAATGATTGGAGAAATGTAAAATATTTGTAGACAGACATAAAAGGCACAAGGTGAACATTGATGTGTTTAGTTTGTTTTCCAGAATGAAAACAGTAAAAATTGCATTGAACCACTACTAGACAGCATTGTTAGCTATTTAGTTGTTATTTTTGTGGCATGGTATTCTCAATAGCTGCACACGCACATGCATGAACCATGTAATCCTACCAACTGCTCAGCAAAGCTGATCCTTCCCAATTGTCAAAACCAAAACAGGGTTTGAATATTGGCTCAAAAAACAAACTGTGCAGACTCGCCCACTCTCCATCTCTTTTCTGAATACATATGGAAATGTTTTGATTTACTTAATTTACAAAACAAAATCATTCTGTCTTCTGTACTGGTGCTTACCCATGCAGACAGTTTGAATAATTGATAAGTTGATCAACTGAAAATTTATCAGGAGCAAATTAGATAAATGATTAGTTATTTCATTTGTTTTTATTAAGCAAAAATGGCAACATTCGTTGGCTCCAGCTTCTCAAATGAAGATTTGTTGCTTTTGTGTGTTTTGTATTATTGTTATTATTATTGTTTAGGTTGTTGGTTGGACAAATCAAGACATTTAATTTGGGTTCTCAGAACTTGTGATGATTTTTACTGATTTTTGACATTTAATAGACTAAATGATTAATCAAAAAAAAAAAATCAACAGATGAATCGATAATGAAAAGAATTATTGCTTGCAGCCCTACAGACAATTTTGGTTTTATTTGCCCAGTTTTTGAGAGATCCATCTCTGAGATTTCTACTACCACCCCAATACAGCTCTAAATGTAATTTAGAGCTGTAAATTTCAAAAGCATCGTGTCTTTTCTGAAACAGTGTCCGGGTTACTCTTAATAATCCATAGGACACGCTGTCAAGAGTTTTCATAGGGACTATTTCTTCAGTAAAAAGTAGTTCCAGTGATAAAAGTTCACTGCACTGCAGTAACTGGGACAATGCTGCTGGAAAGACACATTGCTGATTAATTTCTTAAATGTAATGTTTCAATACTTTGAGCACAATGAAGGATACTCTACAGGTACTTTTAACTCTTTAACATTAGTTCATAGTGGAATAAAATTTTATTTCATATTTCAGACTCATAAAGGTCAATAAGAGTAGTATTAGAAACAACCACTAACACAAAATTACCACAACCATCACTTTTTCTATGATTCACTCTGACATTTCTGTTATTATTGTGGCTCATTTTAGTTTTAACACTGACCCTATGTGTTTGTGTGTGTCTGTGTTTTGCAGGATTGAACACCTGAGCCTGAACATGGCCATGCAGCTGCTGGTGGGAGTCCCGCTAGAAATGGTCCATGGAGCCCTGCGGATTGGACTTGTCTACGTGTGTGGTGTGCTGGCAGGTGGGCATGTGGTCTCACACACACACACACACACACACACACACACACACACACGCAACAATTACAATCTCAGTCCTTCTCCACTCACTGCATACATTTCCCTCCCTCTTATATCCACACACCAAAACACACACACACAACACACACACACACACACACACACACACACACTATAGGGTTTTGCCTTTCAACTCCACCGTTGTTCCATCTGCTTGTTGTGTGTTTTTCATGCATTCAACGGCCTATCAGGTTACAGCCAGAGTGTTGGTGGATACTGGTCAATGAGAACATTTTGCGTATGTGTGTGTGTGTGTACGTGGGCTGTTTCAGGACAGATGGCCTTGTGTTTCTGTCTTCCTACGAGACGTGGTGGGATGTAGGGGGTTGTCAGTACACCATCAAACCCCCCGCATCCCCCTATGGTCATGTACAATAGGGCAGAGCAGAGAGGGTCAGCTCAACTGGAGCTCAATCAGACAAACACACACACACTCACACAGTAATAATGAAATAGGAAGGGGGAGTGTGTGAGGTAGGGATGAAGAGAGAGAAGAGACGGAGGAGGGGAGATGAATTCATAAGTGTTAATAAGCCTGAGAGGGTTTGGAGAGGGGGACCAGGATATGAGAAACCTAGATGGGAGAGGAGAGGAGGCGCATGAGATTTAGGTGAAACCAAACGAGCAACTACAAATGAGAAAGAAAAAGCAGACACACAGCTTTAAACAAAATGTCACCGCTCCCTTCCAACTTCCCTATCAACCTCAGTCACTGGTGCAATTTCAGTATTCAGCCCTGTTCAGCTGAGACAGTAAGAGTGTGTTTTGCGTACTGAATCAGTACGCACTAACAAAGTCATCCACTCCCAGTGTTGGTTTTCTTCCCCAAACCAAACATTTTAGGCATTTTTGAACTTTTGTTGGTGCCCAGGGGTGAGACTAGCTATGAGATAACTAAAGTGGAATTATTGGGCTACTTTTTGAGATGAAGGCTGGAGATTTATAGAAATGGAAACGTGATGCCTAGTGGCAGTGAGTATGTGGCATGTGTGTGTGTGTGTGTGTGTTACTGAAAGAGAGGATCATGGGATATGAATTGCAGTCTGTGTGATTTTGTTTAATATTCATGAAAATTATGTCTCTATTTCTCTCTCTCCATCTCTGAGTCTCCATTTGTGTGTGTGTGTGTGTGTGTGTGTGTGTGTGTGTGTGTGTGTGTGTGTGCGTGTGTGTGTGTGTGTGTGTGTGTAGGGGTCAGTGACAAACACCCTGGGGATACCAGCTGTGGTGGCCTGTAGCATTAACCTCCCAGTGAAATGAGGAGGAAACGCTCCATAAATCACACACACTTATGTATGCACACAGACCAACACACACACACACACATACACATGTCTGCTGTTTTAATTAGATATTGACTAGCAGAAGAGGGGAGGCATGTTCTGGTTGTGCTGTGATGTTTGGGTTTGTTGTGTCTGACTGGGCCTTTTAAAGAAAAATTATTTTGGCAGCAGAACAACCCTAGCCAAAGTCAATTCTCAGAATAGTCAACATTTAGCAGCAAGTGGCTGGATGTGATAAGCTGATATTTGCTTATCATTATATATGTGGCATTTAAGCATCAATGTTTTATAGGCTGCAGTTTTATGTATGCTTTTATAGCATTTCTGACTTTATTGGATAGTAAGCAAAATAGAGACAGGAAAAGAATGATTTTATTCCCAGTGAAGTTTACTGTTCAAAACGTATTGTTATCCATTGCCATTGTGATTTTTGCCAAAAGTGCTTCAAGAATCAATATCAGCTTACATATAATTTTTTATGTATAATTTTTAAAATTAATTAATTTATGTTTTTACTCTGAAATATCACTATCTGTATTGGCCTCAAAAATCACATATCAGTTGGCTATAGTGTGTGTGTGTGTGTTATGTCAGTGAGGGTCTGTACAAGTATAGAAAGGCAAAACATTTGTGTGTGTACCTGCAGGGGGTTTGGGAGGGCAAATACAAATACAGCTGATGTGCAGGTATTGCTCTGCTAAAAATGGTTTTCTTGGTCAAATAGAATCAGTCAACTTTACATTTACTGTATATGGGACATAATTGTTTCAGAATATAGATATAACTGAAATGAGAATATTGATATGAAGAGAAACATTCTCTAGTTGACATACCCTTTGATAACTATGCATTTCTTTTTAATATAATGCTATTTCAACTGTTTGGCTTAATCCTTCAGCATTTTCGACAAGTGGTAGACAACGTAAACAATCAATACAACACAAACAACGACTTTGCTACTCAATGACGCTGCCAGATTGTGTGAAGAAACACAACAAGCAATAGTGAACTGAGAGAGGCTCAGCTGGCACATACAGGGCTCAAGTTCAGAGGTCAAGTAATGACTCAGAGACAGGTCGATGGCCCTCTAGGGCCAACACACACTCTGACGCTTTAATGGAAACAATGGACTTGCATGTAAACACACAAGTACTCACTTATGGACAGCAGACAAGCGCAAGAGCCCAAGACAGGTGCAGCAACAGGCAAGAACAAGTGTACAACAGCAGAGGATCAGGCAGAAAAACAGACATGTGGACAATAAAGTAAACAATACAGAGAAAGGGAAGTCACACAAAGTCACACAACCCCAGACTCAACTATTGGCACATTTGGGAGGGGGTCACTCACAGAGGACACGTCCCTTTTTAACACACACACACTTTGATGACTTTATAGATTCAGTCAACTCAACATGCAGCCAAAGTGTTGACTTTATTCATTATGAGTGCTGATGTCCATTATTATTCCCCCTCATGTTCCCGGTTCTTTTTCTGCAGTTTGGAAGAACAGCCAAGATAAATGAGATGCCACTTTCGACTCTAAAAAACTACAGGCCTCCTGGGGCATGCTGAGGGACTGAGAGACCGTGTCCTTGTCTGTGTGTGTGTGTGTGTGTGTGTGTGTGTGTGTGCTCGTGTGCACACATAACCAAACGGAAATAATGTTATTAAACCAAGTTAATTACAGGGATGGAGGTCACCCTGCCCAGACACACTTCCTAAACACAAGAACTACAGAAGTGGAGGTGTCCTGAACCAGGTGTTTGATTGTCTGTATGTCTGTGTGTGTGTGTGTGTGTGTGTGTGTGTTTGTTTGAAGAGGAAGGAAGTAATGTAGAGTGCTTTAATAGGGTGTAACCAAGGGAGTGGAAATCTTTGTGCATATTATTGCTCAATTTTATTATTGACGGTCACAATTAGATTCAAAATTGATGCTTGATTTTAAATTTATTCAAAATTAATTAAAGCTGCTATCAGTTTTTCAATCATTTGTAATGTTAATGTGCAAGATTTTTTTTAAATTTGAGAATCAATTCAGAAACGTAGAAGAAAAAGAATCATGATTCTTGCGTCAATCAATTTTCCCCACCACTGTTTGTGTGCCTGTTAAGGAGAGGAAAACAGTGTATACGCTCGTGTGAGCGTGTGTGAGCGTGTGTGTTATCACCTAGCTGCTTAGATTACTCTGCAGTGTTTAATGACCTGGTGAGTCAGATGCTGTTATTACACCACCTCGCTGTGCTGCCATTATGGTTCACTCACCTGAGAAGGCCACACATTAGGCAAAGAAGAAACTCCTATTTGGTGCTAAATGTCAGCTCCAGTCCTTTCATTTCACGTTCAGTCACATATTCCTTTGAAAATACATGGTTGGAAGCCGGCACAGTGATTTGGAACTCACTTAGGAGTTTTGAATAATTTCAGTGCAGTTTTTAAGGCTTATCAAACACAAAGACGCCACACAGTGATTTATGGATTTTAAAACTCTGTAAAGAAATTACTGAAGCAATTTTTTCTCCATCTTGATGCTGGGGAGATAAACAGCAAAATTAGCACAGTGCCACAAGCTGCACACTACAAGGTGTTGTACCTGGTGTGGACAATTGAGCGTATTTGATTGGCCAACAATGTCAAATCAGGAAAAATTGTACAGTATATACTGAAAGTACTATAATCCTAATATTATTATTATTAGGACACATTCCAGGATTAAATAGGTTATGTTTTGTGAATTTCTGAATGCACCAGGTTTTATATAATACACATTCAGTCAGGTCAACTTTTGTGCACCCCAAGAACAGTTCTCTCTCCACATCGCTGAATCCCCTCAGGACCGTCCACTGTTTATCCCCATTCCTCATCCAAAAACTATTTTTATTGCAATAGATGTTGCTGCAATGAACGACATGATGTGGTTTGTGTTTTGAATGAAACAGTTTCCTGGTAAATATGCAGTATTGTCAGTTTATGCATTTCTGTCAATGATTTAATCACACTATTATCTCATTTTCAGTGTTTGCAGTGACGGGGTATTTTTGTCCAAATGCAGTGGTCCATACTTTAACCTTTACAATTCTGTACCTTTCCTCCTTTGTGTTCAATTAATCCAAAGTATTATCACCATAAAAATTTTATATAAAAGCAAAACTCCCTAATCATACTGACCCAATGAGGCCACTGTAAGGACATGGACATCAAGGGAATTCAGTTTCAGTTGTTTTTGTATCATCTTTGGATGGTGTATGTGCATGTAGTATACTGTGTGTGTTTTTGTTATTGTTTGCACATCTGTGTGGTGCAGTATATGTGGGGCTACATATTTTCTCATGCATTCTTGTAAATTTCTCCTATAAATAGCACCCTGATTGAGATGCCATGGCTTATCCTATCATCCCTCCCTACGGTGATTTGATATCTATGAACTCCAGAGTCCTTTCTGTCTGCTGTAATTATGTACAGTATGCCTGTAGTGTAATATACTCTGTTGTTGTGAGGGAGAGACGGAGAGAGACAGACTAAATGTAGCTGGGTAAAATTGAGCTAAATGTTTTCTGAGCATCGTCTAAACCACACGACGGTATTAATGTACAAAGTTTCGAGGTTGGCTAAATGTGACTTATGCTTAGTCGGGTGATTTTACAGCTATTTGAGGCATGACCTTAGCCAGCTGCAGGGGTCTACTGCTCAATGTTTATTATGTTCTTGCTCCAGAACTACAGCAAGGAATGGGATTGTCAATAAATACGATAAATACAGGGATAAGTAATGTTTCAACAAAGATCCAGGAAATGAATGATCCTTTAACATGCTCTCATACACCACCAGCTACATGTACCCTTGCTTGACCATAAGCTCATTTTGGAAGTTTGTCAGGGCCCTATGGGGGCTGACTGAAAAGGCAGGGCGGGCCTTTGATGCCACAACTTCTACATTTAGAGGTGGAAATCACGAATCACTTTGTTGATTTGAATCATTTCATTCAGTTCAGTTCAAAGATTCAGTCGCTGATATACATATGTCAGTAAATAAATGCGTCACCGTTCAAAGGCACTTCAGTACGTACGTCAGTAGCATCACTATTCATACAGCAGCAATGTTCAGTGCTGATTCTGATTGTCTTCAGTTCAGTAGTGCATTAAGTCTGTTTGTGGTCCAAGCTGTTATGTTCAGTACAAAAGTTGCCTATACAAACACCGTTTATAAGCTTAACAGCTCAGCAGCCTGTTATTTACGACAGAGTTATCAGACCATGAATGTTTCTGTGACTTTAGCAGACTTTTAATAGGCTTTTAACGAGGTACGTATTGCAGCTGAGCTGACAACGGTGCTGCTGGTGTCACCAGTGAGAGGAGCTCCACCGCTAAAAGTTGTTGTTGAAAATTTGTGAGAAATTTCTCACCAATATCATATATGGACGCAACACAAATGGACAAAGAAATGGACATCACTATTAAACGGTTATGAAGAGTAGAAACACAATTAAATTAAAACAAACAACAAATAGCAGTGTTACCATATTCTGTACAGCATATATATGCATGCACACATTTATGTGTTATGCAAATAAGTCGAAAAGTATATTTGTATTTGAGAGTGAGAGAGAGGGACGATGGGTGAACATAGAGGGAAATTATAAGACCATTCATCAACAGCTCCGTGTGCTCTCCTATGCAGCGTGGGCAGTTGTGTCTCATATACTTAGCATCAATAATGTACACAGGTCAGTGCCATGGAGAGAAGGGAAGGAAAAGATATACTGAGAAATGAAGAGTGGATGTGGTGTATGCAGAGTGGAGAGAGGGTGTGAAAGAAAGAGAGAGAAAGAGAGTTTGTGTTTAATAGTCCAACTAAACACATCTCTATCTCCTTTTTTCTTTTATCCTGTCTCTTGCACATAGACTACAGTGAGAACACATTTCCTCTGGGGACTCTGTTTCTGAATGTCCCCATATTTAAACTTTTGAATGCTTGAATAGAAATAAATGGAAATGCTTGATTGGATCTTTTGTGCACGGGATGAATTGGTACCAAGGTGCTAAAGAGAGCAATTCCCTGTTTACAGCAGACCAATTTGTATGAATGCATTTGTTTTACATAAAATCACAGTGTGTGCTGGTACAGTATGAGCAAGCCTCTATTCACGAAGGCCTATTTATAATACACCCACATTAAATAGCGAGTAGCAAAGCAGCCTTTATGCCATTCAAAATAGATGTTTTCAGTTCACAAATGGTCACAGTTTGTACAAAAACAGTTTAGATTAACCAGTTAGTCACAGTGTCTGCCAGTATGATACTGTATTGTTTAGCATTGTATCGCATTATAGAACATTTGCACAAAATATATTTATCCATTTATCCCCAAAATGGCTAACTGCCAGGCTAAACAAATCTAATTTAGTTGAGAAAACATTGTCAACATAGGACCTATGAAGTAGCTGGTCTGGTGCTTTCAATCATATCAAATCATCTTCATGTGAAATGAAGGTTGCCCACTTGGCACAGTTGATAGATTTCCATTTTTTCTGTGCACTTTAAATCAATATTTATAATCAATATTTTTTATATTAACAATGGATCACATGAGTACTTGTATGTGAAATGTGTTGCTCATAGTGATGAACCCACAGAGAAACATCAGACTCTTCAGTTCCCCTCAGCTCTACTGAGCTTTTATCATCTTTCAGCTCATTGTTTTGATTTTACAGCCTGCAACTTTACTGTTCTGGTTCAGTCTCACTGCTGTCATAGTGTCAACTTCAGCAGCAGGCAGCTATTTTTGGCAAGAAAGCTCAGAATAACTCTCTGTACACTACCTGCTCATCACCCAACAGCAGACAGACAAAGTTAACGCTTAGCTGGTGAACATAGTGGAGCATTTAGCTGCTCAAGAGCCAGCTATTTCCCTCAGGAGTTGGTGGAGACCAAAACAGAGCTAAAAGAGAGTGAATATTGGACTTACATTCATCAGGTGAACACAAACACGACACTGTTTACTAACAAGTTCACCATATCAACTTACAGTATATAAGGTGATAATATCTTAGTTCTGTTTACAGTTTGTTTGTGCTGCCTCCATGTTGGCTTAAAAGCTGAGACTCAAAGTTAATTCTTGACCTTGGACAGCAGTTGAGAGAGACTGAGATTGTTTTCTCAATTGCTGTTTCCAAGGTTAAGAATGAACCTTGAGCTTCTTATTTAGTCTTATATTTTATTTTATCTTAATTACATAACACTCTTAATACCCTCAGTATTCTATTATTTGAAACACCTATGGGCTGTTTCCTCTAATTTCCCATCACAGCCTTCTGAGTCATGATTTCAAATTGGGTTTGTATATTGAAAAAACAAAATAAAAAAGAACAAGAAAAACTAAACAAAGGTTGAATGCTATTGCATATTTCTATCTGCAGTAAAAGTTCAGTGTCATTGCTAAAATATGAAATCTTCAGTATCAGTTTCTCTACCTGGGTATCTTGTTGCTTTTTCGAGATGTGGATAATAGAATGGCGTCATCTGTTTATTTACCTAAAGCAAGTTTGTTATCATCACTGCAGGGTCTCTGGCGGTGTCTGTCACCGATATGACGGCTCCGGTGGTCGGGTCATCTGGTGGAGTGTACGCTCTGGTCTCGGCACATTTGGCCAATGTAGTAATGGTAAGTGTTTGTGTGTGTACGTATGTGTGTGTGTGTGTGTGTGTGTGTATGTGTGTGTGTAGATGATTATCACATCACTCAGTTGTCCTGTCACTACAGAGCATTGCCACATCATCAAAACAGCCTGTTTTGGGACCCAGCAGGTGCTGCTCTATCTACAAATGCCATACATTCCTCACCATCACCATCAGTTTGTCCTTTTCCCAAAGATCAGAAAGTATGTGCACACATTTATGTGACAGCATGTGAAGAAATCCCATCCCACTGACATCTGTGTCTGCTCTGTTTGGTCTAAACTCCCCATCATAGATACATTAGGCAAAAGGCACTCAGGTGAACCTCCATTATGTGTAATAGGGTACTCATTATGTACCCTGCCAGATCCTCCACAACATTCTTGGGGTCGGGGTGGAGGGGTTTGTCCTCCTCTCAGCTGAAATCATATTATCTAACACAGCAAGAACAGATTGGGGGGTCAGAGTGTCTCTGGGGCTTTCAAAATTGATGTGAATTGAGACAGAGGGCGAGATCTCATGTCATTTCATGTCAGCATGTGTGTTTGTGTGTGTGTGTGTCTGAGGAGGACTTGACCTTCTAGCACAGTTTGTCTTTTTCATCAGAACTTGAAAATGTCATTATGAATTCTCCATCCTCTCTTTCTCTCTTGTTCTGTAGAATTGGTCGGGAATGAAGTGTCAGTTTAAGTTATTCCGGATGGCCATGGCTCTGGTTTGCAGTAAGTCTGAATAAAGATGCCACACTCATCTCAGTTTGAGAATTCTTTTTCAACAGTAGAGTTGTACTTTTAATCTGCTTGTGATACTCTTCCATCACCAGAATTTAATCCTTATTATAGAAATAAAATTTTGCTCCAAAGGCAACAATATTAAACTTTCTGGCAGTGCAGCTTCATACCAAGCAAAGTTCCCCCCTATTCATTTTCTATATGTGACACGAGCAAATTGCTTTGCAAGGCAGTGTGGGATTCCAGGCAACGCAGGACTGACCACCACAAAAAAAGGGGAAGAGCTGAAAGTTGATTTACTGAAAAACTGATGACAAAAAAGTAATGCAGTGGTGGGTTTCAGAAGGTTTAGCCTTTATCTGCTGTGGATACATGTTTGTGGAGGAGAAGATCATTATTGTTGTTTTGGGGATGCCTTTTTTTGTATGTCCCTTGCCTCCAAGATTACAGATACAAACACAAATGAAGTGCTGCTTGGCACAACGTTAAGTTAGTTGTTGGAAATAGTGGTGGGTTGCTTACTTACACAATGTTTGACAATGACTACTTGCTAGCTTGACAAACCTTGTCTTCCTTGCCCTTGCATGGATTGGAAATGTTATTGATGGAGTTTCTGTTGAATCTCAGATTGTCTTGAACAAAAGTGGTATTCTTTCTCCATTCGAGAAAGGATATGTTTGCAATTTCTTTAATCTTTAAACAGTAGTCAGGTGCCAATATAAACATTAAAACAGTTTTTGCTTGCTATAATCATTCCTCTTGTTCATTCTGGCCATTAAGAGATCTCTTCGTAATGCGCTTCCAATGTAAGTGATTGGGATTGAAATCTACAGTCCTTGTTTTGTGCAAAAATAAAAAGTTTTACAAAGTTTGTCTGAAGTTAATATGAGTCCTCAGCAGTTTGAGTTCAAACAAGTTCAACAAATCAAGAGTGTAGGTTCCTAAATTACAGTCTTACAGTTTTATTACATTTTGATAAGTGCAGTAGTTGTTAGGACCCAAGTACATACTTACATCTTGCTAATATTGTGTTTTTTCTCTCTCCCTCCGTCTGCTCTCAGTGAGTGTAGAGTTTGGCCGGGCGGTGTGGCTGCGATTCTACCCTCCGGCCTTTCCTCCGTGCCCCAATCCCAGCTTTGTAGCTCACCTGGGAGGGGTGGTGGTTGGTCTGACGCTGGGTGTGGTGGTCCTGCAGAATTATGAGCAGCGCCTCCAGGAGCAGTCCCTGTTTTGGATCTTCTTTTGTGTCTACACCCTGTTTGTGCTCTGTGCTGTCTTCTGGAACATCTTCGCCTACAGCTTGCTTGACGTGCGACTGCCCCCACCACCATGACTTGCTTATTAGAGGCAGACAAAACACTATATCCCCTTTATTCCTCCATCGATAGATGTCTGACCGCCTGGCTGGATGAGTCACCTTAGCCCTCATATCCTGAGGCTCGTCGTGGGGTGATCAGAGTAATCTGACAGCCACCCTCCTCCTACATCCAGCAGGGATGCACCTGACATGCAGCAGCCCTTGCTGTCGGTCTGCCCACCTGCTACCTTTCCGGGTAAAGCCTTACCATTGTTCCCGCTTACCATGCAAGCTAACCTCCACCTGCTCTTTGTCTACATCTCTGTTGGACGTTTGTCTCAAGAGTATCAGCCAGTGGGACATTTGTTGACAACACTGTGTTGACAAATGAGAAGCCTCGGATCGAACACAGCAGGAACAGCCCTGTCCACATGGCTTAACCTTCTCTGCCTCTTCCTCCTCAATCCAACGGTGCCTTCTCATAGAGACGTCAGCCTGATGAAAGTATTTCTGCATAGTTGCCTCTTGTCTAGAGTGACAGCAGTAAAATCCTGCAGCATAAACTGTTTTCAGACAGAGATGTTCCTGAAAATCCTGTAATCTACCTGCACCCTCATCATCAGTAAATGAAGATTAAGGTCAGAATTTAAGCTTAGTTGGTGTTTTGTCATCATTACAAGCAGCTCATACGCACGAGAGGTTTAGATCAACCAGACAGCAGGATATAGAGAGCATGTAGTGTATCATGAATTTACCTTTGAAGGAAAGTGTGGGT
Organism: Siniperca chuatsi; assembly: GCF_020085105.1. Classification (NCBI taxonomy): domain Eukaryota; kingdom Metazoa; phylum Chordata; class Actinopteri; order Centrarchiformes; family Sinipercidae; genus Siniperca; species Siniperca chuatsi. Next base: position 18,801,921 of record NC_058044.1, read on the forward strand.
TACTATTCAGTGTTGCCTTTAGCATTTGGCACTTCCCCAGAGAAGGATTCATTTGTGTTCAGCGCTATTTGAACCTCAAACTTGTGTCTTTGACTTTTTGTGTGTGCAAGGAGTGCAACAGTTGTACCATTGATAAAAAAGAAGCAGAAGTGCCATTCAGACTTTAAGCTTTCAAAAATGATGCCAAAACATTGCTACAAGCACCAGAGGAAGAGCACATCCCCTCACAAGAATTGCTTTTGTGTAAGAAAAATTAATCTAATTTTGTCTGTAAGGAGTCGTTGAAATATAACAGAAACTGTTGGAACAACTGAGAAATGCAGTCAAATTCTGGTCATTTTGTTGTCCCCTCTGGGCATTTGCAGTGATTTTTGCGATGGTTGAAAATTGCGAAGAAGTGACAGAAGTTTATTTATTGATTGGCGAGGTGGTGAATTAAGGAAAGTGGGATTAGACTAATTCACAGATGAAAACATTCACTGATGGGGACAGATGGGCCATTCAGAATAAATCTACTCTTTTTTTCTCATTACCAAACATAGAAGAGCACACATGCCTGACCTCGACTACATCCGGGCCGGGGTCATTTCACTCTCATATTTGGAGGTAGTGGGGGAAAGAAGTAAATCAATGCTCTCTCATTAGTTCCTGTCACAACCGAAGTTGTTAATTGATTGAACTGTGATAGAAAACGACCCCAGCCCTAAGCTGAATCTGAATCTGTACTGTACTTTAACCTCGTGTTACACTGGTAACTGCTTCGCGCAAACATTATTATAATTATAATACATTAATTATAGTAATTATACACAGATTAATATTTTAATATGCATTTGCTGTCAATTTCTTTTTTTACTTGGTGATATTGGTATGTTGTGCAAATTGTTTGGTCGGTCTGCATTGTGATATGTTAGCTATATTCTGTATGTATCCTATTTAAAAATTGGTAAAAAATGGTCTGGGATTGTATATAATAAGGGCTATGATAGAAAACTGAGTGAGGGGTAAATCACTGATAATATTTTAACATTGTGCATATTTTGTAGATTTGATATGTACATACTGGAGTACATTAAACAGTTTTATACAGAAACAAAATATGATTTCTATGGATTTTTGCCATTTATATCAGTGTCTCATTAAAGTCCCTGTTTATCTGTGCATTGGTGAATCTGACTGTCCTATGGGTATACAGACAATGGTGCTTTCCATGTGATTTTGCTGGTTAGCATGTAGAAATTAGAGGGAAAAAATTGCAAGTGTGCTAAGTGAGCTTGTCATATTTCTTGTCAGTGTGAGTAGACACAAATGCCTATCTGGGAATGTGAATGAAGGTTTTAAAACATTTAAATCAAATTGTCCTGCCCAAAAACCTCATTGTGACCTTACCTCAGGTCACACATGCTTGCACACACGCATACCAGTTTCAATGCAATATTCAGGGACATGAATTATCCCCCATTGTGCAAAGAAAAGTGCTCAAACCAAGCAGGTCTGCAGCCTTGAAACCAGATTAGCTTCAAACTCCAAATCCAAAGCAGACGTCAAAGTGATCAATGAAATGTGGGAGCATACAAGAATCAGCCATAATTCATTCAGAGAACGGACCCCTTAAGCTGTCACTGAATGTCTTCTCTGTCTAGCCACTACAACCATACGGAGAGTAACGATTTTGAAGGCGTACAATGAAAAATTCATTAGGTGGCCAAGGAAAGCCGCCTGAGTTGTGTTTCCCCTTCATAAATCTCCAATTTCAGAGGTAATCATTCACCGTGGTGAGAAAGAGAAGACAAGTGAAGCTGCAGGGAAGGAAAATCTGTCTGAATGCATTTGTAGTGTCTCTGCATTTATGCTGCCTGCTGAGAGCAGCACTTGTTACAATTTGGCCCTGTTTTAATATGCATTTAACATCTTTTTAGATACATGCAAAAAGCAGGACTTTTGACAGTTGGCAGTTTATGATGAATGATTATTACCAGTGTTTCTAACTAGATGGCAGTGTGACAGTGGCATTGTTGATGTAGTACTTATCCATTTTGACATCCTATTCTGTCAGTGTTATCTATGGAGTGTATTGCATACTGTATGTGTCTATGTATGTGCATGTGTGAGATTAGTGTGCTCAGTAAGTGTGCTCACTAGTTTTGACATCAGAGTAATGTTGGTCAGTGTACATCAGACTGTGTCTTGGCTAATTCAGTGGTGTCTAGTATTTACACAGCACAGGCATTTATGACACTACGTGGCCAAAAGTATGTGGGCAACCAAGTACACACCAGTACATTACACCTATATGTGATTTTGGACACCTAATTCTAAAACTATGGGTACATATACAGTCTCCACGTTGCTTGCTGTGACATCAAGATGTCCCTTAATTGGACTAGACGGGTCTAGCCCAAACCATGAAAGCAGCCCCAAACCAAAAGTAGCCTACAAAAAAGATTGTGGACAGGAGTGTCTACATACTTTTTGCCATATCTAATTTTGTACAAAATACACAGTCTTTCAAAAATCACAGATCGGATGGCAAACACATCCATGATGCCAAGACACAGGACCCAGTTTCTATTTCTGAAACGTTGTCTCCATCAAGTGGACACTGACGACATAACAAGTTGCAGTATGCAGGGACGCTGGAAGTCAGGGTTGGGGCAGCTGAGAAAAAAGTATATTTAATGACTTCATACAAAATGCTGTGTGACATTCATGTTTTTTGCAATCATTTGAATGGCCAGGATAATTTATATCTAATATATATATATATATATATATATATGTATTATTTCTAACAAAGGAGTGTTTCTCTACTATATGTTACAAAATGATAAATACATACAGTTCACATGACTAATTATCACAATCTTAAGTTTTTCTAAGTATTTCAAAGGTGAACATTTATCAAAAAACATTACAATAATATTACACAAAATTACATTTTTCAAAACACATGGCATGGTTAATATTACACAGAGTTAGTTTTAACATAATTTTAACTTAATTAGAAAACTAACTCCTGTTTACAACTGACTGAATAAAATATGCTGAATATCTTTAGACAGATATACTATCGGTCCTACAGCTGTCCCTCTACAATACTAAATGGGAAGGGTGAGTGCCAGGGGACCTAGTGTCTAATCTCTCCCTAAGGGCCCAAATTACCTGTGAAGAGAGATATAAGTTAATATTTTCATGTCACAGAAAATAACTAAAAACCTGTGTTTCATTAAGTCCATAAAGTTCAGTTGTATTCAATTCATAAATCCAAAATGCCTCCCTTCTTAAGAGCTGGTTAACCAAATATCCCCCTCTTGGATTGGGTCGCACTCTTTCGGTGTCGACAAATTTGAGGCAAGTAGCCGACCCATGGTTTTTCTCCTTGTAGTGCCTAGCAATGGCATAATCCATGTTTCCATTTCTTTTGGCAGCCTTATGTTCAGCAACTACATTAATTAACCATATGGGCATTTCAAGAAATTACATGTAGAAAGACATATTTCTTTCCTGAATGGAGGTGATTAAATGTCTTAGTATCAAATGTGTTTGAATTGTACAACCTTTGTATCTGAATATTGTACGACATCTAGGCCAGTCAAACAGACTATAAACAAACATTAGAATATCCTAGAATGTGACCACAGTTTGAGTCATTTGTCATCCTCTAGACCTTGTTTTTGCTTCAAGAGAGGCAGAAATGTTGGTGAAAGATATTGTTGTCAGTTCTATGTATAAGGAACCTACACAAACTAATTGGCTTTCTCAACAAGTGTATTAAAATTATAGCCTAGATGTGGAAAATGTGCACACTGTTCAAACACGTTTGATACTAAGACATTTAATCACCTGTCTCTCCTGCTGTGGGACTGACTGCAGTCATGGTTTCAGGGCTTAGGAGACCATTTTTCTTTTTATCTATGGTCCGCAAAGTAGTGCACTACGCATATAAATACCCAGCAAACATGCTCTTTTGGGCCCCATGTAGGCAGCCCACTGTTGGCCCCATAGTGAGGGGCACACAAGTGATCCACATTTCACAACAGTAATAGAGCTGGGTTTTAGATGTGTAGTGCACTAGTATTTGTGGTAGGAAAGAGGTTTGACTTTGTTTTTTGTTGTTGTTTATCATTTGTATTTATTATTCTATGATACAGAAACAACCTAATTTCCAACCAAAGCAAGGCAGGTCGGATCTATCACACATGAGCACACTGAGGTGTTTTAGGGTAACAGGGCCCACAGTGGGCTGCCCACACGGGGTCCATTGGGGGCACATAATGGGCATAATGTGGGCATAATGTGGGCACACGTCTGATGGTTTTTATCATGACTGATTTTAGGGGGTGGTGCAGTCCCCTCAGCATACTTCCTGCGTCCAAGAATGTATGCATGTAAGAAGATGTCTTGCGAGGACAGCACACCCACTGCTAGATACCTGGAGAGAAATAAGACGCCGTGCATCCTGCCAGAGAGATGCGTTAAGGAATAATGGCCACCCAGTTGCCAAAGGTGTTAAATCATAACTTATCTCTTTGTACCTGATTAAACATCCGGATAATTTCTAATTTATATAATTTAGGCTACCTTAAACAGCCGATAAGATGAAAAGAAACTAAATATTCTGTGACCATATGATGATATGTTTGAGATGTCCTGTTTGACACCAGCAGGAGACAATACACTTCAGCTTCTTGCCTCCTTGCAGACACCTAACATTAAACACAAACCTTAGTTATCAAACACACACTATAAACCTAATCGTAGCCTAGATATTTTTTATTTCTAATTTATGCATGCGTGTACATGTGATATAAAATATATATTATATGAGGTAACAAGGTAGAATTGATTGTCATTCTCTACAATATTCAGTAACGGCTATATGGGAACCAAACTGCGTTTCGGCAGTGCAACACAACAAGAACAAAAATAATTTAAAAAGGCATAAAACAAGTACAAAGACAGTAAGGTGCAAGTAGTATTAAGTTGAGTAAAGTTATATAGATACATAACGTTATATTTTGATTTTTTTTTACTATGCCATGTGCACTTTATTTGAACATGCTTATCTTTTATGTTATGAAGTAACATGTTACGAAGTGTTCGCTACATACTGAATGTAGACCTGTAGTGAAGCGGGATCCCACATAACAATACAACTTGAAGCCTGCAAGAAAACCCTTTCAAATCATTATATCACCATAGAAACTCTCTGAAGAACTCTAACATGCCCTGGTGGTGTATGATAATAATAACAGACAGCATTCTGTCTTCAAATCTAGGGGCGTGTCTAAGACATGACGTCTTTTCTCTGTCTACGCGAGACTGCTGCGTCCACTACAACTTCCTCAAGCTAAGCGCCATTTTCGGCGTTGTCACGGGACTAATGTTACAGCATGCTGTTGTCAAACAGATAATAGTAGACTAGTATTTCGCGTTGTAAAGCCTCTTTTTCAGTATTCCTTAACAATGGGACGAAAAAAGAAGAAGCAGATGAAGCCATGGTGCTGGTATCCTTTTGATTGGATGACGAAATATCAGCGTAGAGATGCTAGAGGTTAACGTTAGACGTTAGCTTGACAAAGGGAAGGCCTAAGCTAGTGCTTATCGGCTTGTAAACTAACGTTAGCTTACCTATTTGGTAATTTTAGGCTAGCAAATAGCTTTGAGGATTAATTTTATCCAGTCTATAATAATATCCGTAAAACACTTGGCGTCGAGTAACTTACATTTACGCAGAAGTAGACTGCGTTCAGGTAATGGTATCGCTAAGAGGAAACTAGCTTTAACTTCATCCGTTCTGATGTTAGCTAACTAACCTGCTAGCCATGCATTGACTATTCAGCGTAATATTTATGATACAAGCATTTAAGGCTGATTAGCCTCAAACCTTTAGCCTTTTCCGAGTTGTGTAACGTTTACATTACCACTACCGCCACCCGGTCAGTGAACGTAAATAGGGATTAAGACTACACACGGATTGTTTAAACAGCACTAACGTAATTTTGGTGTCTGGTGATTATCTGCCTTGGTGAACTTGGGGGTTGCATGGTGTATTATTGGTGTTTTGCTAATGTTTCCTGTTTTGTACACAATCCTTAACTCTTTACGCAAGGTACTGTAATCGAGACTTTGATGATGAAAAGATCCTCATTCAGCATCAGAAGGCAAAGCATTTTAAATGCCATATTTGCCACAAGAAGTTGTACACTGGGCCGGGCTTGGCTATTCATTGCATGCAGGTGGGATCCTATTTCTATCATCATTTTAGTTTAGTTCCTGAGTTTAAGTGTATTTGGTTCTGTACTTTCTGGAACGTTTTGGTCAAAAAAGGGCTATTAGTTGTCCTCATAAAGTGGGCAATGCATGTACCTTGCTTGTTATGACAGTATGCACTGGCTCCCATTGCATGTGTTTCAGGTACACAAAGAGACAATTGACAGCGTACCAAATGCAATTCCTGGAAGAACAGACATCGAGCTGGAGATCTATGGTATGGAGGGGATTCCAGAGAAAGACATGCAGGAAAGAAGACGGACGTTAGAACAGAAATCACAAGGTTTGTAAACTTCTATGTACTTTTCTTGCCAATTTTAGAAATGTTATGTTTTATAACTAGGCTACTTTGTTTCTGAAGGCTGTGTGCTGCCTTTCATTAATAATCAATAATCAATACCTTACTGATTTCAGAGAGTCAAAAGAAGAAGTCAAACAATCAGGATGACTCTGATGAAGACGACGACGATGATGATGAACCAGGACCATCAGCACAGCAGGTTGCTGCTGTCCAGCCCCAGGCAGGCTACGCTGCTCCAATGGCACAGCTTGGGATGCCTCCTGTGGCTGGCGCACCTGGGATGCACCCTGGAGGATATCAAGGCAAGGAACTCTTAGTAAACAGCAGAAGTTGGGAATCAAAACGGACCAAAAAAAAAAACGCTCATAAATTCACTTTGAGTTAGACTTCTGTGAATTCACATGGACCACGTGAGCTTAAAGACTCGATACTGTTTCCAATGCTCAAAACTGAAGAATCTTAGCTGGCTCTCACAGGCACTCCCTAAAGAACTTAAAAATTAGTAACTTTATGGCAGGACTTCTTTTAGGTGTCTTGACCAAATCTGTAAAGAAGTAGGATGAGAGTTGCATTGATACCTTTTTATATGGTGATGGTGGGAAATAGACCTCTGCAGCACTGCTGTTCAGTACTTTTTGCCAACATATTTCTTGGCAAAACATGAACTCAAGCATGAATAATTTTTAATGCTTTGTGACTTTATTTTAAATTCTAAACTCAAAGTTTAGGGCTTGAGACTTGAATGTGATTTGTGAAACCTTGACCTGGTCCAACATCTGATAATAACGTGGTCGAGTTGATGTTCACTTTTTTTTTAACTAGGCTTTATATTTATTTACAACTGTCAAATTTAAACATCTCCCACTATTCTCTACATTACTTGTATTGTCGTCATCACATTTAATAATCTGTTTATAGTTTGACGGTTTTTGGTCCTAATTTGTGTGTTTCAAATTTTTTAAGTAAGCAATGACACACTGTGCTATTGCTGTGAAGCATCCACATTGCCAGCAAGTTCATACCTGCAATCTAATAAAAATGTAGTAAAACTGAGTTCAAGAAGACGTCTGGCTACAGCAGGGAAAAGTTAGTGTATGGCATAATTGCACATGTATTCCTTTGTTGTGTATTCAGTTTCATAGGTGTGTAGCTGCCTGTTTGGAGTGATGCAATGTTAAGTTTTTGGTAAATAGGACATTCCCCTCTGACTCATTGTTGCAGGAATGCCTCCTATAATGCCGGGCGTTCCTCCCATGATGCACGGCATGCCTCCAGCCATGCATGGAATGCCACCAGGGTAAGAGCTCTCTCTTTAATGACACCTTTTCAGATTCAGTGCTATTGTCCGTTTGATTCTTTATTAATCTGTACTCATCATATGCCCATATAACAACTTATTTATTTTGGGGTGTAAATTAGATGTAATTTTACTGAAGTTATAGTAACACCCAATCATTATTATCTCATTGGTCTTACTACCTTTCGCAGCATGATGCCAATGGGTGGAATGATGCCTCCCATGATGCCAGGGATGCCTGGTATACCCCCCGGTAAGCTGTGTTTGTGTTTGGGTTACAAGAGACAATTAAAATCCATTCCACTTATAAGTTGACTGAGTAATAGTTTGTCAGTGTTTATAATGTTGATATTTTTCCTACAATATTGTTGGTGAAATGTATGATTTCTAACAAATTATGACCTAAGAAAAATGTGGTCACACCACTGAAAGCTTACACATATACGTTTTATGCCCATCTAGTTAAGATAACCTTAGTCATTTCATTCTTAGAGCATAACCCATAGCTCAAAAAGTATAACTCCCACTGCCTACATTTTAAACTGTTTTCAGACTGACATAGCATTAAGGACCAGTCTTGAGAAACAGCCACTGGTCATTCTTGTTCCTTCTGTGCACTATTGGTTTCAAATGTAACTGTGTAAGAAGGGTTATTGGACTTGTTTTGTTTGGTTGATTGTTTAGGAATGCCACCCCACATGGCTCCAAGGCCAGGGATGCCCCATATGGCCCAAGCTCCCTCAGTAGGAGCGATACCCAGTCGACCGGCAGCGCCAGTGGCCCAGCCCGCTGTCACCAAACCTCTCTTCCCCAGTGCGGCACAGGTGGGCACCATGCAACCCCCTCTCCCCATATTGTTTGTTATAAACACAGCACTTAGGAATATTATATACATATTTTATTTCCCAAGACTTCTGATTTCTGTTCCATTTCCTCATTTTCTGTTGTCAGCCGTTCCTCATTTTCTGTCTTTCTCAACCACATTTCATTTTAAAATTCAGTGTCACTATTATGTAGTATATTTTGTTCTCATAGTTGAATTTGGATAGATTATGTGGACATGTTACATGCCAATGCTATCTCCTTTCCACCATGCTGCAGATGGGCTCTGGTGTTCATAGCAGCACAGCAGCCGCTTCCTCTCCACCTGCAGACCTTCAGTCTGTCTCCTCCCAGCCTCCCTTTCCTAACACACCACAAGTACGCTCACAGACAGCACTTGGACTTGGACTGTGGCAGCTGCATGTTGCTTATTTATTAACTGCCTGTAAATTCTTAAGTTGTAAACTAGGCTGATTACTAACAGTATTTACCTTGAAAGCCTACTTGTGCATCAAAATGAGCACGTTGGCCTTAATGTTCATAATTTTGGTGTCGGGATAATTATCCCTGACAATAACTGACATACTTTTTTGTCTGTGAGCTTTATTGCTGTGCATGTGCTTTAATTAACACAGAATGAGGCATAATGGATTTACATGGATTTTATTTTTGCATCATCCACCCCTCTTAACCTTTGAAGCATGAATTCTGCAATAACTACTCATGATGCTTTGAATTGACTGAAACACACAGGTTTTTTTCACAATCTGATTTCTAAATGTCTCTTGATTAGTTATACTTGTATCTCAGGATTCGTGTTTCATCTAATGATTAATATACTATTCTGGATACAAAGTATTTAACTCATTTCATGCAAAATTTCAAAGTAAATGGGTCTAAGTGTAAAGTGAAATCATTTTGTTCCTCAAATTAAAGACTTAATTGATTTATTGGGGTAATGTAATTCACAAGTCAAATTTAATATAAATTCCACATTTAAAGTGGAATCCTAATACTATTTCACTAGATTCAGAGTGACCAAATCATTAAAAAAAAAATTTAATGTTTAAAAAAATGCAAACCTACTTAAATTGAATGTTGGAGATTTATATTTCTCAAAGTAAATTGTTACATAATGGTTGTCACAAAGGCATATTACGATGAGTCTTTTGTGTCTTTTAAAGTTTTTTGTTTGTATCTTGTTGAGGTAAGAAACCATCAGTTTGGACTAATTTCTACCAGTCAGTTACCTGTATATTGTGTCTTTGCACAGGCCCAGCAGAGCACTTCAGGAGCTGCAGCGTCAAACTCCCACAGTACAGCCGCCTCCTCCGATCCTCCCAAAGCAACATTCCCCGCCTACACCCAGCCCTCTGTCTCTTCTTCCTCTTCCACTTCTTCTTCTTCTAACCCCTCTAGCAGCACTGTGGCCAAACCCCCAGCCACAGTGGCTACTAAGCCTGCCACCCTCACCACCACGAGTGCAACTAGTAAGTTGATCCACCCTGATGAGGATATCTCACTGGTAAGTTGCTTGAGCTTTCTATTATGCCTTTTTCACAGTAAGTAATGACTGATACATATAATAGTACATTTAGTGGTGAATGGGTTGGTGCAATATTGGACTATTAATCTGGTTCTGAATAGCAATATCATGATCATCATGAAATTAGATATGTATGTAATATCCACCAAATGGAGCTTTTAGATTGTATATCCTTACTCTTAGTAGTTTCTCTTTTGTGGTTATGTTGAAGGATGATTCTGAACTTGAATATCCTCAGTGTGAAATCAGGGCACGCCAACATTGGTACCCAATTCCTCATCATTTTTTGTGAGTGTTTATCTTTGTACTGTAAGGGGCATAACAGTGTTTCTTTAGTCTGAGTGTTTGCTTTGTGTGTTGTCCCTGCCAACAGGAGGAGATGAAGGCCCAGTTGCCCCGTTACCAGCGTCTTATACCCAGGCCGGGCCAGGCCCATGCGGCTGCTCCCCCAGTGGCGGCTGTGGGCAGCATAATGCCCCCACAGCAAGGCATGCCACCACAGCAGCCTGGCATGAGGCATCCCATGCATGGTAAGAAAATACATCTGTGTCAAATCAGTCTGTGGAAAATACCCGTCAGATGTTCTGTTAGTTTAATGAACCAAACTTGACACTAATTTCACACTTTTTTTGTGTGTGTGAATTATATGTACAATCACTTTATCACCCCTTCATATAATTTATTTTTTTTCTTTATGGCATGTAAAGCCGTTAGCCAAGCAGCTTTTAGTATCGAGCTGAGATGCATCAGCATTTCTTTGAGCTCTTTTTTTAAATGACATATATTTCCATGGCTTGCTCAGACATGAACTTTTTCTAAATTCTGTGTACCTGGAGAAATAATAAACTGCATATTTATTCCTTGATATGTTTGAAAACGTGACGTGAAACGTAGTTAATGTAAATGTTACCTAATTTTTTAATGTGATGAAACAAAAAATGTGAATGTATCTCTTCAAAACAATACCCAACCCTACTTTTATTTGTATTTTATCGATTCCAATTGTGCTTATCGATTCCCAGTTTCAATTCCAATATGGTAAAAAAGAGGTCAAATGTTTAGATAACAAAAAAATCTTTATTTTGTATACTTTAATTGTTTCATTAAAATAAGTAAATTCAGTGTCTTTTAACTGGACATTCACAAAGTAAATACAAGAAAAACGTATGATCCACAGTCAGTACATACATTTTCTTGTGGATGCTGTGGTATTTGACTCAGTTTTCTCTTTGGTCATCTTTCCCTTTATTGCCAAAGAGAACGATGTGTTGCGGCTTGGTATCCCTGGCTCTACTGGAGGTGCTAGCGCTGGCTGATGACACTTGGGCTAGGAGACTGCTGCCTTAAATGTTTGGTCAAATTTGATGTGCAACCTGACTCACAGCTAATTAGCTTCCCACATGCATTGCACTTTGCCTTGTCATTTTCTTTAATAAAGTGAAGCCACGCTTCCTTTACTGCAGTCCATCTATCACTACTGTTGTGATGTTAGCCATGCATGCACGTACCTAAACAAATCGACACGCTGTTGCATTGATGCATGGTGTAGACAGGTCCTGGCAGATAGCCACGTCCTTGCAGATATGTAGCCTTTGTTTGCAGTAAAACAGGGTTATCATCTTTAGGGACCGGTAAGCAGAACCGAAATTCTAATTTTTTAATAGGTACCAGGTTCTTGGAATTTTGGATTTGGTTCTAATTTGGAGCCGGTTTTCAGTTCCCAACCCTAAATACAAGGGAACGTCACATCATGATGTTTGTGTGTCTGGGTTTGAATGCATGTTTTGGATATGTGAAGAGGGCATGCGCAAGCTAAAACTGAATGCTAAGTCGCTCTGTAATTTCTTGATATTAAATACAAAATTGCGCAATGGAATTAATTAATATAAGCTTAAGTGACATTAACTGTTGATTCTGTTAACACATTCTGCTCTCCCGGTGTTCTCTCTGCAGGTCAGTATGGTGCTCCTCCTCAGGGCATGCCAAGCTACATGCCTGGAGGGATGCCTCCATATGGGCAGGGTCCTCCTATGGTGCCCCCTTACCAGGGAGGCCCTCCTATGGGCATGAGGCCACCCGTCATGTCTCCAGCTGGACGCTACTGAAGCAGCAAAGCAGCCACCACATTAGGTTTGAGGTTAACACCTTTCTCTCATCCTTGTGCTTTTTCAAACCTAGCTGCAAACAAAGAGCAGTAAGACCAGTGGTGGTGAAGACAAACATTATTTGTTAGAACACGTGGACGTTTAATGTAACATCTTTATTGGAAAACAGCCAAACACCACACAAGTTCCTGAAAGCATTTGTTGTTATTTGATTACATGTGAGGATATTTGTTTTGTTCCCATAGGTTTCACTCAGGTTAATAGAAGTGAAGTGTGTTAAAATGATTCATATTTCTTTTGAAGCTGCTGGAGTTACATGAACGTACCAACCCCTTACAAAGGCAAGTTTCTCTTGTAAACATTTGATAAATTTTATTTTGTTTATTTTTTTGGTAGATTGATTGAGGCCCTCACAGCATGCTTAGGTGCTGTTGGACTTGCGTCCCCAACCTTGGTTGGTGAGGGTCTCAGTGATGAAGATGATTCCAACCTAAGTAGTGTTACAAATTCATGACTCATCAGTCTCTAGCTTTATTCTTTTTTCAGGTTTGTTTTTAATATTTCCTGGTCAAAAGGGTACCTGTATGCATCCTTTGTAATGCTTTATGAATCTGTTGTAATAAAATTCATCTTGAAATCCAATGCTGGTTTGTCCTGACGTACGTGGAGGTGAGTCATGAAGGTTTGTACTGGTGTTGTATTTCTAGACATCTTATGGCTCTGTTTAACTACAGGATTTCATCAGGTATTTAAAAACCAAGTTTGCCATCATCTATTTTTGTGGAGTCATTGTTGTAATAAAAGGCTGGATATTAAGGTACAAACTAAAAAGCTTCAGTTCAGAAACAGAATAAAGATTTTGTGTGCTCAAGTCTTGTGTACCACCAGCCCAAAACTAAGATGTTGGCCAACTTCTGGTTCCAAATACTGCATGTTACCTCATGATAATGATGGAAATAACTGCAGATTAAATACTGATACTTGTAGATATAGTACACTTACACAGCAGTGAAAGAGGAACTACATTTCATTCCTGATTCATTAACTTTTTTATTTTTTATCTGTACATACATACTGAAACTGCATGAATTCTATAATATAATGTCATATCTCAGTCATTTCCCCATAATCCACTACAGAGGGCAAGCAAAATTACAAACCCAGCAATACAGTAGCTTAGTGTTAAATTCCGATTTTGTGAAGCTCAGTTATCAGTTATTTAGATTGAAAAGTTGATTCAATTTTTACTTTCATTCTGTGAAGTTTAAGGTTGGTGCTTTATTGGTGACTTTCCCCTTACCACAATGTTACAACCGATGTATCAGCAATTCAGTTGTTATCAAGTTAATTGATTTATCCCTGTGTAAATCTCAAATGGTTTCCGTCTGTAGTTGTGAATTACAGTAGAAGGTCCCTGAGTTGCTAGTGCATCCATTCCTGCAAAAAGTATGCATTGTAGAAAGTAAAAGTTTCAAAGTGTAATGACAAAAGAAACTGCTTTAGCAAGGAGCGGCAGTCACAAGGAGACCCTCACCAGCATTGACTGATACCTAACAATATATTGCTTAACAGCGGTTCAAACTACGGGCATAAGAGTGACCGTAAATAAACACCTATGACGGTCTCAAGAGAAACTGCTTCTCTAGATTGGTGTTTACTGCAGTGCTAGTTTGTATTGCTGGGTGGTTTTGTTTGTGGTCCATCCTCTCTTCTAAATGTTTTACATAATCATCAGCCAGTGTCATCTGCAGTGATCCTGTGTTGGAGATTGCTGTACGGAAAGCAATCTTTGAGAGACTAAACCTGATTGTTCATGTTAAGTTGTAGACAACCGGTACACAAATATGTGTGTGGTGCACACGTGGATCAAAAAAACATGGTGGTGCAAGAAGTACTTGGAGGTATTTAGTGTGGCACAAGTTTTTCCTCTGCCCATATCACTTACTGCTTTGTATTTGTTTCTGTCGTCTGTAGCCCATCCATATCAGCCTTAAAACCCACTCAGCTGGCATGACAGGTCAGTTAAACTCAGTAAGTACCTGATGTTTATTATAGTGTGGGTCTGTCCTGGATGCTAGGCCTTCTATTACATGATGTATTGTGTAAAATGTATAAGATAGTTGAAGACTTACATAGGTGTTATGTTAAAGAGAGAGAGTATCCCTTGAGCGACATGTTAATTCCATTTTAATTATGTTGAATTTTTATGGTTTTGTCTGTATGAAATGGACTAACATGGTAAGTGGTCAACAGTGGCCTTAAAAGTTGTGTGTTTCGGGCTCCTTTATGTAAAGAGTCAGCTCACCCTAATGATAAAGAAAATAATCTTTTTTTTTTCTTTTTAATCCGTAGTTTTAAGATTCTGTCTTGACCCCAATAAAATTGAGGTGAATAGAATTTTGTTTGTGGTGATGTTAAAAATGGCCCCGTTAGTCCGAATAATCCGCAGAACACACAGTTAACACTTCTTATAGGGGCTATTTCTTAAGAACAGAGTACTTCCATTGAACAAGGGACATTGTTTCTGCAAAGTAATGTTGCAGTTGAATTTTTAAAATGGGATTTTTCAATGGAGTGAGCACCGCAAACAAACATTTATCTCAGTTTTATTGCAGTATTGGGGCAGAAACATAGCTCAAAACCTAGACACACAAAACCAAAACTATCAGCATGGCTAAAAGAAACAGTGGTGTGAAAAAGTGTTTGCCTCCTTCCTGATTTCTTATTTTTTTGCATGTTTGTCACACTTAAATGTTTCAGATCATCAAGCAAATTTAAATATTAGTTAAAGATAACACAAGTAAACACAAAATGCAGTTTTTAAATGAAGGTTGTTATTAAGGGAAAACAAACTCCAAACCTACATGGCCCTGTGTGAAAAAGTGATTGCCCCCCCCCCTGTTAAAACATAACTGTGGTTTATCACACCTGAGTTCAATTTCTCTAGCCGCACCCAGGCCTGATTACTGCCACACCTGTTCTCAATCAAGAAATCACTTAAATAGGACCTGCCTGACAAAGTGAGGTAGACCAAAAGATCTTCAAAAGCTAGACATCATGCCGAGATCCAAAGAAATTCAGGAACAAATGAGAACGAAAGTAATTGAGATCTATCATTCTGGAAAAGGTTATAAAGCCATTTCTAAAGCTTTGGGACTCCAGCAAACCACAGTGAGAGCCATTATCCACAAATGGTGAAAACATGGAACAGTGGTGAACCTTCCCAGGAGTGGCCGGCCGACCAAAATTACCCCAAGAGCGCAGCGACGACTCATCCAAGAGGTCACAAAAGACCCCACAACAACATCCAAAGAACTGCAGGCCTCATTTGCCTCAGTTAAGGTCAGTGTTCATGACTCCACCTTAAGAAAGAGACTAGGCAAAAATGGCCTGCATGACGAAAACCACTGCTGAGCAAAAAGAACATTAAGGCTTGTCTCAATCTTGCCAGAAAACATCTTGATGATGCCCAAGACTTTTGGGAAAATACTCTGTGGACTGACGAGACAAAAGTTGAACTTTTTGGAAGGTGTGTGTCTCATTACATCTGGCATAAAAGTAACACCGCATTTCAGAAAAAGATCATACCAACAGTAAAATATGGTGGTGGTAGTGTGATGGTCTGGGGCTGTTTTGCTGCATCAGGACCTGAAAGACTTGCTGTGATAAATGGAACCATGAATTCTGCTGCCTACCAAAAACTCCTGAAGGAGAATGTCCGGCCATCTGTTCGTAACCTCAAGCTGAAGCGATCTTGGGTTCTGCAGCAGGACAATGATCCAAAACACACCAGCAAGTCCACCTCTGAATGGCTGAAGAAGAACAAAATGAAGACTTTGGAGTGGCTTAGTCAAAGTCCTGACCTGAATCCTATTGAGATGCTGTGACATGACCTTAAAAAGGCAGTTCATGCTCGAAAACCCTTCAATGTGGCTGAATTACAACAATTCTGCAAAGATGAGTGGGCCTAAATTCCTCCACAGCGCTGTAAAAGACTCATTGCAAGTTATTGCAAACGCTTGATGGCAGTTGTTGCTGCTAAGGGTGGCCCAACCAGTTATTAGGTTTAGGGGGTAATCACTTTTTCACACAGGGTCATGTAGGTTTGGATTTTGTTTTCCATTAATAATAACAACCTTCATTTAAAAACTGCATTTTGTGTTTAAATGTTATTTTAGACTAATATTTAAATTTGTTTGATCTGAAACATTTAAGTGTGAGAAACATGCAAAAAGAAAAAGAAATCAGGAAGGGGGCAAACACTTTTTCACACCACTGTAAGTGAGGAAATAGTTTTTTGAATTGGACTCTTTAGTAGTTCAGAAGTGTACTACATACTTTTGATACATAAGTATCAAAAGTATGTATACAGCAGAGTAAGTATAAATTTCCTTATGCAAGTTCTCTTTAAAGCTAGTATTTAAGGAGATGTTTCTTTGACAGTTCAGATGTATTACATTTTAGATACATGTGTTCTTGACAAACTGATGACCAGTCAATATTTCATGCAAGTCTCCTGGTAATTCTTTTTCAAACGTTCTTGTTTTTGGATCAGTTGTATATGTATTTAAATGAATGCCAGCGGTCCTATAAAGCTACTTTCTGGACAATTGTACTTAACATTTGAATGAAAATGTGACGCATTATTCATGTTTTTTGTTTGAATAAAATAACGAAAACATTATTTTGCTCCCACTTGTTTTTCTTCAAGTACTGGATTGAAACTTGATGTGAAATCCACTATTCTGAAACGCCAACATGTTCAGGTGCTGTGTACGTGAGAGAGAGCATTCAAGAACCAGTGCCAGTTAGTGGAGGATATTATGGAGCCCTTCAACAGGTCTGAATTAGACCCACTACTCCCCGTGCTATAAAGGCAGAGAACACCTGTGGCATCAGACAGTCTGATGAATTTATCGGTTACAGTATATACTGTAATATGAGCGCATGAAGCCTGAAATATTTGGTCATTTCTTGTGAGAGTTGTGCTTCACTTTGAAAGTCAGCCACTAAGAAGAGTGTCCCACTTAAGTGACCATTAGTAAAAAAAAAAAAAAAAAAAACTTTTGAAAATAAAATAAACATACTACAGTGAAAATAACATTTCCTAACTATTTTAATAATTTATTAAATTACAATTTGATTATTCTTTCTGTACTTATGAATATTCCCTTTATGTTGATTCAGTATTGTTTTATTTAATATTGGCCATTTTGGAAAACATCACATCAGCTTAATATATGTTTTTAACTGAAATTATTACCTACAACATAACTATGAAGTACATCCATCACATGCATGCACTGATGTAAAAGGCAATGAAATGGAAACTTCCTCTGGTGTACATTTCCAGGAATTAGTGATGCATTTTGTGGTTAGAAGCATCAGTAGCTTGAGACCTCATAAAAATTTAGCTTTAAACCCCACCAACTAATGCTGACAAACCTTAATGAATGCATTCAGAGGCAAACAAACAAACATTTAGCTGATCAATAAAAGTGATTAAATGCATTTTAAAGAGACGGCACCCTTCTTAAACTTAAGCAGTATACAAAAACCAGCTGTCGAACTTCGTAGTTGTGGTTTCCTGCTGGACAAGTAGAAACACCAAGACGTTGTTATGAGCTGGTTGTGCAACACTGTTAAAAATAAACATCGCCTTCTACACTTTCAGAATCTAACTTTAGCCAAGTGAGAATTGAGTCTCAAGTGTCTCAGAAGTCTAAGAAGTCAAGTCACAAATTGCAGCTCGATTAGTCTCTTATTGCTGACCATTAAATTGGCATTTGAACATTTTCCTTTCAAAACTGTGTGAAAGGGATAGGTTAACATTTTTCAAGTCTATTTCAAAACATTACTCATATTCCCATATGTACAATGAAAACAAGGTATCGGTTAGCTGTGATCATTCCTTCTGTCTAAACGGTCTGTGAAAAGTTTAATAGCCTTTTGATAGTTTTTTGTTTTTCTTTCAGTACATAGGTTTAATAATCAAATATTGAAGCTGTGAGGCTTTACAAGGCCCACCTGATGGTGTTTTATTAATTTTATTATTGTTTCAAGTCAAAACTTGAGACTTGAATGTTTTTGCTGTCAAGTCTTCAAGGCTGAAGTTCACATTTTTTGTCAATTAAGTCAGACTAAGGTCTCAGGTGTGCAGCCCTGTCTTTTGCATTCAGTCAGCAGCCCGTTGCAGACGCACCCTGTTCAGAAAAAGGCGAGTCAGTATCATTTCCTCTGGGATATGCAAAACAATTCTGTCTGTGGAAAGTTTGTCTCAAGCATGTAAAAGTCAATTCATGCAAATTTAAAAATGTAACTTAAGAGTCGGGTGAGACTGCACAAAACAAACAAAAAAAAAGGAACCACGCACATGTCGGTTCTCACTGTGCTGCTGATCATTTATAGATGCTTCTTAATCAGATCCTGAACTTTCTGTCTCAGCTGTGTCGTTACATTGATTTGATTCATTTACCATATTGCCTTAACGCTGCCTTCACATGATAATTTGCAAATTGTCTCACCATGTGAAGGCATACTCTGTGTTTCATAGTCCCTGAACTCTATAACACAGGAAACGCCAGGAAAAATAATGCATGGCGAAATGTCAGCAGTCAGATGGGCCTACCACGTTCGTGAATAGGCATATAGATTACGAATTCAGCTAAATCCAATGCTAAAGTTAGTTTAGATCACTTTTAGATGACGTATACTTAGGCTGCTCTACCTCTGCACATTTCTTACCATGTGAAGGCAGCTTTAGAAGGAGCTGATCCATCATACGTGGTGCTGCTAAGTGCGTCTTTCCTCTTGCGTTCGTCTCGAGGTTTGAAGGTGGAGCTTTATGGGGTTCCTCTTGGTTTCATTTACAGCAAACCAAACTTTTGACATCCAGTTGTGAGTGTGTGCATCTGTGCTGTCATGGTTTACATCAGCGTGTTTACCCAGAAACCTAATTAGTGTCTTCAGGCAGCATTAGAGATGACGGGGATCCAGTACCTGGCTTGTCTGTGGACCCTGTTCATCACGCAGACTGGATGTGGTGAGTTCAGTGCTGCTGTTCAGGCTGGTCTGATCATTTGCGTCCTTCTTTTCAGTTTGAATTGTACTGTGATCATTTCTGAGGGAAGTCAATTTATACAGGGGGTGGATAAAATAACAGAACACTTCACAATATAATGCACCACTTCAAAACTGTGAAAGTTTTGGCTGTCAGATTAATTCAGCTTTGGTCATCTTTTAGGCCGCAGTTCGTTGCGCATCTCCCAGTTTTTCGTTTTTTTTGAGCATTTTGTCAAACAATAAGTTGAATCTAATATTATAATTTACATACTGAATTCATAATACATTTGTTACCCTCTTGTATGTTTTTATCAAGTACGCAGTGACATCCAGTTCTTGGAGAGGCGTGAGGGCGACTCTGTAGTTCTTCCCTGTGTGGTTGAGCGGAGAAACCTGTCGCCCTTCGGCGTCTATCTGATGCGCAGCTGGCTGCAACCCGGTGATGTGCTGTTCATGCACACCAAGAGCGAGTTCACTGTGGATAACGATGCCGACAAAAATCGCATCAGCGTCAGTGGAGACCCTGCCAGCCACTCTCTGAATGTGACCATCTCCCAGCTGAGGGCCAGTGACACGGACCGCTACTGCTGTGACTTCGTTGTGGAAAACCCTTCCTCTGAAGACGACCGGCTGCGTGGAAAGACTGAATTCTTCCTCCTTGTTAGTGCCGGTGAGTTGTAGTTTTTTTTTCTTCATTTCATCCCACACACTTTTCACCCGTTTGTCACTTCACAGGAGGTTACACTTTCCAAACCTACCACAAAACAAGAAGGTCGTAACATCCACACACGTGTCCCCTTGGTGGAGTGGGTTTGGTGCCGTTGTTTGCTCAGCACCAGTGCTCCCTCTAAGCACCACTGTCGAATAAGGCATACTTTATACGTCTGTAAATGATAATGATTGTTTATGAATGAGGTTTGGTCCAGGTGCCTTGCAGGCAGAAGGAAAGTGGTCAAACTGTAAACTGAAGGGGACTTCCTTTTGAATTAAAGAGCTATATTATGCTTGAGGAGGATATACACCAGCAAGAGGGATTTTCACAACCCAAAAGTTCTTCTTATTAATGGCGCTTTACTAATTTAAAGTGTTAATAAATGATTGATCAACACTATTATAAAGCTATTAATAAATCTGCTTGCCTTTCCTTATTTCAAACACGTTCAGCATTTTGCCCATGATGATTCACTCCGATCTGGTTTTTTTTCGTGTTTAAGCATTGCCTATTATCAGAATAGCCTGGCCATGAATTACCTCTTTTTATTACACAGTGCTGGTTCCACATCTGAAAATACAACCCCACCACCACAAACAAGTACGAATGGAAATCATACTGAATTTCATTAATATTAAACTGTTCTTTTCCTGAATGCAACAATATACAGTACAGTAAATATATATAAAAAAATTATACCCCAAATTTCAATATACTGTACCCCAAATATCAATTTCCCGAATATGCTTTCAAAGGCAGATTTTATTTTGACCATCCAGAGGAAATGGGATTTGGAGATTTGCTTAAAGCAAAAATGTCCTGAAATCTTTGATTGAAGTCAGACTGCATCCTGAAGACGGCTGCTGTAATCACTGTGTCCCTCAGCCCAAACGTGCCACATATTCTAAGTTGTATTCCCTCTCCCCTCCGGAGATGCCCCTGGGTCGGTGAACACAGGGTTGGTAGAGACGTGTGCTGGGGGCTCGGCCGTGCTCCCCTGTCTCCCCCCGCATGGCGCTGGCTTTGCCGTGGAGGGGGTGAGTCTGAAGCGGCAGAGGGGCCGGGCACCTGTGGAGGTGTTGTACCACTCAAAGCGTCACCACGGCAGCAGCCCTCCGTCCTCCTCCTCCTCCTCCTCCCAGTTCCCTGCTGAGAAGGTCCAGCTGTCCTCGGCGCCCGGCCCCGGCGGCATCACCTACAACCTCACCCTGCAGCAGCTGCAGCCAGAGGACAGCGCCCTGTACAGCTGCCATCTGCTCCAGCGCGACAGGCCCGACAGCACCACCAGTCTAGGGAGACAAGTGTTCTTTGTTTCTGTGCAAGGTGGGTCACGTCACAGCAGGACTTGATCGCCAGGTCCCCCCCCCCCCCCCAGGCTTTTGAAAATGAAAATACCATTTCTTTTCATACTAACTGTTGTTCTGTTGTTGCACCCATGTGTTTCCTCCTTCTCTTTTGTGCTGTTGTTTCAATGTCCATCAGCTACTGATAATATCAGTAACAATGGCCATAACTTTAGTAAAGATCCCACTGATGTTTTGCCAAGAAAACTGTCTTGCAGTGTTGTTGTTGTTTCTTTCTTTTCAAATCATTGTGAATAGTAATGATTTGAATTGAGCAGATTCAGGTCTCACATGCTCTAAAAGTTATGCAAAAGGTCTTTCTATCACCTCTATCAGTTTCACAATGGCAATGTTCTCTTATGTAACATAAATGAGTCAGACTGTGATACTGGGTGACATGTTCCTTCATTCACGATGAACATGGGCATTGTAGTTTTGTTTTGTTTTTGAGTAAATCCCACAAACGCTGTCCTGTTGCTGTCAATACTCACTAGCAAACCTGTTTGAGTGACAGTTGCTCAAAACTAGTGTCCAGCTGTCTTAGCAAATTATTTAACCTTTTTGAAAAATGAAACTTTATTTTCTAGCCCGTTTTTAAAGATTTATGTCTTCATTTGTAGACTTTCACCATTTTTGACTATAAAATATTGTACATGTATAATAGATGATTTAAAATAGATTATTGAAATTCTACAGAGAGTCTTGTGTTTCAGATGTAAAATGCCGTTGAGCTCATTTCCCACTTTCACTAAGCAAACCAACTGCTAAGTCCTCCTGATAACATCCAACCAGTCAGCCCTCAGATCAATCTGCCTATTCATGAACATTTTTGAGTGTTAAACTGCCACTCCACGTTACACAGAAGCCTAGTCGTCCCACAATGACTGATTTCCTTTCAAAATAATAACATATTGTAACTGCAGCCTAAAACTAGGAAGGAAGTTTGGTTCAGTGGTTTCTGCAATTCCACTGAACATACTTGAGGTGTCTTTTAATCACTTACTAGCATTTACTGCTTTTATTT
Source organism: Siniperca chuatsi (assembly GCF_020085105.1). Classification (NCBI taxonomy): domain Eukaryota; kingdom Metazoa; phylum Chordata; class Actinopteri; order Centrarchiformes; family Sinipercidae; genus Siniperca; species Siniperca chuatsi. The sequence continues at coordinate 18,824,406 of NC_058044.1, forward strand.
TCAAGGCTGTGTTTTTATCTTACAATATTTTATTTAAACACATTTACACGTCACAGACGAGAATGTGATGCAGCAACAAAGCTGAACGTTATCAGTTGTGGTCTCTCTCGTTGTGACCCTGAGTGTTTTTTGCTCTGCAGCAGCAGGGATGTTGACCCTCTTATTTTCAACATTTCTCTCTCTGCTCCTTCACAGGAGGTCAGTGTGGCTGCTCCAGCTACTCTCCTCTGCTGTATGCTTTGTCCTCAGCTGTGGCCGTTCTCCTCCTCCTTCTCCTCCTCGGAATTGTGGTGATTTATCAAGTGAGTGGACGTACCGTATGTGGCTTATAATGTGTTGCTCTGACACTGCACAAGAATATGGGGAAAAAATTAAACTGACGTATTACCCCGAACAACACCTGCCTGTTAAGAGCGTGCCAGATAGTTCCTCTGCAGCTCACCACAAAACCACACTAGTTTCATAACTTGTTACTGTCAGTTGTCAGCATGTTTTTCTTAAAATTCAACATGGAAGGCAGTGAAACCCATGTTCTACTTCTTAGTTTTTTTGTTTTTTTTTTAAAGTTTATACTAATACAGAATACAGTGTTTGTTTTCAAGTAACAGTAAAACACGTCATAGTGAGGATTAGACTTGGTTAGGACATCCTGTTACGGATGCTGCCTTGAGAGAAAATGACAAACTCTGATTTTAACACAGGAAATTGCAAGTGTTTGTTCCCTTCACTGATTTGTGTTCCTCCTGTCTCGGTGACTGTCAGGGCAAAGCGCACCGCAGTGTGAAGTCACACCCTCAGGCCCCCATCTACGAGGAGATGACCGGGGTGCAGCCTGTCAGACAAAAACTGGCCCCTTGCCATCTGGAGGAAATGGAGTGTTCAGAGTACAGAAACTGCCTTGTGAAGAAATCCTGTCCTGAAAACCACTACGAAAGCCCCAGGAGTGAGTCTCTGAAATGAAATATAAGGACTTCTCACCAGCATCATGAACTAGACCAACTTATCAACTCAGCTGCCTTAAACTCAGTGGACTCCAAATAGCACTCTGACATTTCTTCAACAGATTTTAACAGCTAAGATTCTCCTCATCCAGTTTAAAAAAAAAAAAATCATGTATATTGGCTGCCAATGGGGACGGTGACATCTTCCATCACATTTACATCACAGTGATGAAATATACTGATGTAATACATTTTCTGGAATTAAGAATAAAAGGTCCCCTGTGGAGTTTTTTTGTAAACATGTTCACATTCATTGTTTCTCACCAAAATGCCTTGTGTATCCTTGTGGTCTAACACATTTCCTTCCTCATAAAACATTTGCAGAGCAGATTTACAGAGAAAAAGAATTTGAAACCTACATTCAGTTGTCAATTTATTAGGTACACCTAGCTAAAACAAATGCAGTCTAATACAACAGTCCTGCAAGAAATCCCACCTTCGTGAAGGTTATAGTGTTCAGTTTGTTGTTGAAACCCTTTTAGAGAGGTGATGATTCACTTGCATGATCATTTTGGAGGCTGCAGTTTGTGGTGCTGTTAAACTATTCTGCATTAAACAGAGAGGTGTATTTACTCTACCCTCTGATATAAATGGGGTGGACAAAATAATGGAAACACCTCTCAGTATGAAACCAGCGATATGAAAGGATGACAGATGTATGTTGTCTCACCGTATCTACTGTCATATTGCCCACCCCCTCTAATATACTGTATGTTAACTATTCTTTTGCCCTTCTACTGTGCTTATATTCAGTATGCATTAAAATAGAATTACATTAAAACCATTCTGAATCATTGGTGAAGCAAACTAGGAGCCTATATAAAAAAAGAAAGGGGCAAGACACCCAGTAACAGCCAAGAAAATTTGTATTTTATTAATATAGTCTGAAAGAAGCTCCATAATCCATGGAAACATTTTTTTTCCCGGTGCATGTCCTTAACAATCACATTCTATGAGGAGAAAAAAAGAACAACATTAAAAGCCACAACTTTGTATTTAAGTTACAGACATTTTTCCTTAATGTTTTTTACTCAAAGTAAAGAGAAAGGCAAAGGCAAAATACCCCCATTCCCCCACCCACCCTCCTCCCCTTAAAAACAGACAGCCTTAAAAGTCATGGGCTTTTTTTTTTCAGTACAACCCACAGTGCTTTAGCAGAAGGATAAGCGCTCATTGGTCAAGGATTACAGAGCATGGTGATGCAATGTAAAGTTTTGCTAAAACATTAGATGACGGCGATAATAAGGAGAGGTGGTGGGGGAGAAAGTAGAGTGGAGGAAATCTGAGCAAGAGACAAAAGAAGAACAACCCTACATCAAACCCTGAACCCCAGAGTCTGAGTCGACAAACGCCCGCAGTACAGCAGCTGGGTTTGGACTCTTCCCTCCCATTTGTGCATAGATCATGATCCTTTAAAAACCAGCTTTATTCCTCCACTTCAGTCTGCCTCTGAAAACCATCTGTTACATGTTAAGAAATCTCTCAACTATTGAATACCTGTCACAGGAACAGACATGTTAACAGACAGGAGAGACGATTAAAAACAACAAAAACTTCTTGCACGATGCTCCTGAACTACAAGATGGAAACTTAAAGAACAAAGTCAAAACATACAAATGCATTTTCTGTCATCAAACCATTGATCATTGTTTAAATGTAAAGCAATTTCTACTTAGATTTCACATGTAAAGCACTCCACTTTTTTCAAAGTTGATTCTCAGTCTTATTTGGTAAATATATAACTTGCTACAAACTTTTTTTTTCTTGTTTTAAAGAAACAATGGTACTCTATATTCTGTTAAACTCATAACCTTCAGTGCTTGATTGGAGTTGAATTGTTTTCAGTTGCTTTGTTATTTTTTTCCAACAAACATTAAACCTAGAAATGATCGAGTTGGTATCTGGAACCCTGGCCTTCCTGAGACAAAATCCACAATTTTTTTTTTTTTGAGTGTGCAAGATAGTGAGCAAACTGCGTCGTTTACAGAAAACATAAAATCACAACTCAATACATAGATAGTCTGTCGACACTGAAAGAGAAATTAAAAATTGAAATATGACAACACTGATCAATCCCAGAGTTCTTAAAGTAGCGTAAATCTTCATTTTGCAAGATTTTCATGTCCATATTTGATGGAAGATGAAATTTGTCCTTTTTTTTTTAAAACAACATTCCTGTTATAAATTTCTATCCTATTTCTTGAACTTCAGACAAATGAAATGCTTGTAAACGACAGGTGGCTTTTACAAAAAAAAACAACCAAAAAAACTGAAAAGATAGGCACCTCGGAAATGAGTCTTGTAACAAACTCACCTCCCACACTTTATCCCTTTCCATTTCTCCATGAAGTTAACATAGGGATTACTAGTCCATCTACAGCTATCTATGGCCACAGTTCTTTGTTTTTTTGTCCCCTTTTTTGTTTTGTGTTTTTTTTTGTACTTTTTTTATTTTTTGTATTTTTTTCTCCATTTTTTGTATAATTGGAACAAAATGGTGCAATACTCAATGATAATCCTTGTATTGGATTATTCCACAATAAAAGCCACTATAAGGTAGATAAACTTTTTACAGATAGAATGAAAAAAATCCATTAAGTCCTTGAGTAAACATGTACACATGAATTGTCACCATCTCCCCTCCGTACTTAGACTCGTTTATCTACGATTAGCTGAGTGAGGGGTAGAAGACACTCAGTGCAACGTTAGAAGATAATAACAATGTCTATCAGAATAGTTTTTGACAGAACAACAAAAACAAAGATAAAAGCAGACACAAAATATAACATACTGAGTGGAACATAACAGCAGGCCATGTGCCCGGTACACACACAGTTTCTTGCGCACACATTCATACAAACATCTGACTTTCAAGCACAGATCTAAGATGACTTTTGCATTTTTTTCAAAGATTTTGTATTTGTAACTTAATGCAATACATTTGTAATATTCTCTAAAAGCCCCTAAGTGTACCTGTCAGATGGTAAGAACAAAAAAGAATTACTGACTTCACATTACGCTATTGGTGCTCCACGGTTCAAGTATTTTGTGTTCAATATTTTGTTTTGTTTTGATATGTTTGTGATTTTTTTTTATCAACTGGTTGGGTTGGGCTTTTAGACAAGCTAATTAACAAACAAATACACATATGTACAGTACAAGCACTTCAAAGTACTGTAATATGTCATCAAAACCAGAACGTGCATATCCAACTCCATGTAAGAAAGACTTAGCTTTCAATCAATCAAGTATCAGTTTGCACCCGACCCGAATTCTTTCCATCGTTATCACTTATTTGCGGGGAAAATACATATTGCTCATTTTCAGTTGTATTAAACCAAGCCTTTCAAACAAAAATGAAAAGTTTCAGAGGTTACGATCCAAGAAGTCTGAAGAGGTGATACCACACACCATACTCACAGTATATATATATATATATATATATATATATATAGTTTATACATATATACTGTTATCTAGAACAGAGCTGTAGAGAGGAGAGCCTCTCGATGCTGGTGCAGCATGGGAAACCCCCTTCACTGTCAGGGTTCTCCAGTTAGTACAGGATGCTGGGAGGTCCTCGGCTATTGGGTCTGTCTGAGCTTGGATCAAGGCAGTTACAGAAACAGGCAATAGTGATTTTTGCTTGTGTGCTGAAGGACCTCAAGTCCTGAAAGGTAGCCTTTTCCCATTTTCTTGTTAATTTTTTTTTTTTTTTTAATTTTTAAAACTTTTTTTAAAATGTTTTTAAGACTTTGTACCTCTTGAAATGTGCCCCTCCCCTCCTGCTGATGCAGAGTGAGGAGAGTGAGGCTGATACAGTGGGCCCAAGCCATCTGGGTCTGTGGAAATGTACAGTTCAGTGGGCCTGCTTTGAGCAGGACACAAACATAAAAACAAGATAAATACAGCATCCACAAAAAGGCACCCCGGCCACCAGTCTACTCCTTTAGATGGTGGTAGTAGAGGCTGACGACCGGAGACGTTTCAGCTAGAAGTGCAGAGCTTTAACATATTATAGATCTTTTTTTTTCCATTTAGATTTTTTAGCATTTTTAAGATTTTTATGTCAAACTTCATAAAAATGACGTTAAATGCGATTTCATTTTTGGTTTTAAAAAAATATGTACCCGGGATTACCCATCATCAACTGTGCACTGTAGCAAACTGGAACCCCCAACTGAGTAAAGATTTTCTCCTTAGCATGGGGCATTCCCCACAAAAAAAAAAAATCTCAGTCGTTTAAAGGTGTGATGCTGCCGCCCATTTGTTTGATCCCTCCTGTCCCCCGCTGCACCCTCCGCAAAGGTTATCAAAGCTCCTCCAAACAGGGAACAGAAGTGCTCTCTATAAAGATACAATATGACACAGCAAATTTATATTGGCACATTACATTGGCATCTTTTACATGCAATAAGTGGCTCCCAAACAGTAACGATAGGCTTTTGAGAAAAGGATTTAATACAAGCCTTTTCCCTTCCAATTAGGATTAAGTTCGAGGCATGAGATCTGTACATATTGTTGCGAAGATGGCCTTTTAATTTAAGACTTTGCTCTCACAGTAGAAAGGACAGATACGGAGAGCTGCATCTCATACTTGGTATCATCAACTCCCCTACCCTGAGATCAAGCTGGACAGAAGTGTCTTCAGCGCAGAGAGAAAGGCCGACCTTTGATAAAGTGTTTGGGTTTTAGTATAAGACAGTGTTCTGGTGGCTTAGCCTGACTTTACAGAAACGGTGGCCATTCTGAAGTGCTGACAGAGCGCACGGGGGATGAGTGTTAGGGTTTGCCAAGCTCTGGGAGGAGTGCTCATTCCCAAGTCAGGTTTGGCATGCTGTAAAGGGCCCCAGCCTCTAGTCTTTTGCATAGAAACAGATAGGAGGGCCAGTTGGTGCCTGGTCAGGGGAGGGCTACTGGGTCTGGTTGAGGTGGAGGAAGAGGAGAGGAGGTCATAGCGTAGCAGCTAGGCAAAGGGCAAGGGGGGACAGCCTGCGGGCAGGCGGAGCAGCTTGGAGCGACAAACACCCACACCCCCATCTGAGACACCCTATTTTTACACATCTCAAGATACTACCTGGAAGTACTACAGAATACTGTCAAACACAAAAGCATGATCAGTTAAAAACAAATAGACAATCAATAACGCTCTGTAGTATTGATCCTCGTTTTGCATTCAATACACAGGATGAACATACAGAGGCACCTCTGACCAAAGTGTTTCTGCATATGAACAGTGAAGGGCTAGTTCAGCAGCCAGTATTTTGTAGACCACTGCATGTAGACAAAATAACAATATAACACATTGAAAAAAATAAAGTCAAATGATCTTTTCAAAAAAAATAAAAAGTACACTGGCAAAAATTCCAGAAATATGACTATTACATCTTCCAGCTAAAGTGATCTTTGTGTTAAAGAACTGAGAGATGGGGTAGAGGGCAGGAACGCCAGCAGGGTCCAGCGGTGGTAGGCCCCCGTTGGAGATGCAGTGTGTGGCGGAGAGCCGTGATTGGCCAGTCTTGGAGGAGCCGCTTTTTCTTGCGAGACTGAGGGAGGGTCAAGTGGAGCCCAGGAGGAAGTGCTGTGCTGTGGGGCTGCCGCTTGGCACCCAGAGGACCACAGCAGAGAGGCACTCAGTGGACACTCCCCCTCCTCACGTCACTCCGACTCACTGACAAGAGGGTGCCAGAGACAGCTGACGTTGCAAGTCTAGTGCCTCCAAACAGAACAAGGCTAAACATTTGGAGTAACAGTGATATTCACTTTGATATTGTTCAAAGAAGGAGAAAAAAAAAAATCAGACTGCAGTTTTTTCCCCAAAATCCAACGGTACATTTCAGTTTTGTTTCCCTTCATCCTGCTAACAGAGGAACAATGCCAGACACATTTCCAAGGAACAGACATAGTACATAAAAGAGCAGTATATTTTTTTTGTTGTTTTCAATGTTTTTGCTGCTCTTTTTTGATTTACTGGATTGCAGTTGAAGCGATTTGCTCTTCATAAGTGCTATGATAAAACCCTTTGAATTTATAAAAGTCTTAGTCTCTTCTGTTTGTACAGTACCAAACGCAAGGAACACTCGTAGGTCTACTGCATTAGGAGAAACCCCTCTTATTTGGTATTGTGCCAGATACCCAGAACCATCCAATCCCACTGTGGATTCAGTCTCTGTTGGGTGTGGCTGTGGCATGCACAGAGGAAGTGTGCATTATTGTGTACCCAGTGTCACTCTTTAGTACAGTTTGCTGCATGCACAGTTCAACAGCTGCTTCTTCCTCTTTGCAGAGTTTTCCCAACAGTTTCAGGGGGACTGGCAGCCTGGAGGGAATCCAAGTTTTGAAAAGGGGTAAGGTTTTTGAAGTTCCAAAGTCTTTTGCTGCAATATTGCAGCAACAATAAAAAAACAAACAAAAGAGAAACCAGCTCCGGTGTACATAGAGTATGGACGGAAGAAAGGTCTATGGTGTATATTGCACAATGTAACTGTCACATGAAGATGAAATTGTGTTCTTTATTTCCTCCGAAAACTGGCTGACCATACAGACCGCTGGGCTTCATAACAAATCGGATAATAGAAAATTCAACAAAGCACCAGCGACTGGGTTCCAAGTTGAAGGTGACCAGAAGGATCTGGGCTTGCAGACGTTAATGATTAGGTGTCACCGCACATACATAGACATGTACGGAAACGGAGACACGCAGCGAAGTTGACAAATAATCTTCTCTCAGCTTATACGATACATATCAAAAAATGCGCTTGGGTCTAGACCTACAAAAAACCCCAACATTTATCAGCTGTGTCAATCCCTTTGAGAAGACAAATTAAAATACTTAAGCTGATGATTGGTAGGGCCAGTCACATGGCCAGGCCTTCTTACTGCCAAGTGACAGAGTTGGTCACCAGTCATGTCCTGTACCACTTGCTGGCTCAGAGGTGAAACTGTGCAAGATTTTAGCTATTTCTTCAGTTACAAAACAAACTAAAAAAAGGCGGCTTGGGAAGGACCTGGGCCAGAGAGCACTTAAGGCTAATATTAGTGCTGAGAAACAAACGTTAACATAACTAGTAAAGGTCTTTGAACCACATCATTGGCCATGGACATGCTGGGAATGGTCATTTTAAGTCTTATTTTGGGATGATTTTTAAAAAAATTTTTTGGGAGGGAAAAAGAAAGTCTCAGATGGCAGCTTTGATTGCTTCTCCTAAAAACACTTCACACAGAATGTCATGTATACTTATGGAACAACTAAAAACACTTAAAAGGTTTCTTTGTGTTGTGTCTAATGTTTTATATGATGGATTTTCAAAAATACCAAAAAAAAAAAAGGTAAACCAAACAAACAGAAGGACTGGAGTCTGCAGTCTGTGTGGTAGGGACCCCGGCCTTCTGATTAACAATTCACAGTTCATAACAGTTCAAATTGATACTGATTATCGCCACATGATTTGCTTGGGTTTTGCTCCTGTTCATACTGAATTTTTTTCTTAGTTTTGTATTTTTTTCCACCCCACCTTCCACCGATGGCTTACATGACATGGTGGTGTGGTGGGTTGGTTGGTTAGTTAGTGTATCGTGGCATCACCCTACATGGACTCCCCACTAAGCAGATCTCCAGGCAGCAGGGTGTTAATGGGGGTGGGGCTCCCGATCACCCGGCCGTCTTCTCCGCTCGGCGGTCCCCACAGACTGGAGTACTGGGGCACCCCACCCCACAGCAGGTCACCTCCGCTGGACTTGCCTCCGCTGCTCCACTGGCCAATAGAGTGGGACTGTGCTGCCCCGCCCATCCGGTTTTGATTGGTTCCTGGGTTGGCCTGCCAGCTAGTGGTGTTTGCCCCTAACGACTGGCCTTGTGCAAAGAAGCGGTTCACCTCCTCCTCGCCGGCAAACTCCGCGAGGATGGTGGTGTTTCCAAGCACACACCTTACAGAGGACAAAAGAGGGAATCATACAATCTTACAATAACTTAAACCAGAAATAATGAACTAATACTTTTCATGTTGGAAAATGTGTTCTTCAAGCTGTGTAAAAATGGGACAGCACACACCTGACATACTTTAAGCAAATGGCACAAGTTTTTTTAGGACTTGATCACGCTATTATGCTTTTCTGTGCACTGCAATAACCATATTTTGTGCTGCTGCTAATGAAAAGTGGGTCACAAAACTGGCATTTTGTTTCCATGACAACCAGCTGCAGTGGCTGCCACTATTAACAAAACAAAATTAGGGACAAATCTAAGACACTTGCAGATAAAACCCAGACAATGTGCCCCCAGACTGGCTCTATACTGGAGTTTTCTTCCATTTCATTTTCATTATTACAATAATCGCTGTAATATTACAATACAGCTCACTATAGCATGACCTCCTCTTCCATGTGACATTGTCTGTACTCATCCAAAAAAGCTGAACTGGAAAGCATTGGAAAGCACCAGTAAGAAACCAAGAACAATGGGTTTTCCCAAGTGTTCCCCATTTTCTTTCTATGTTGTAGCTTCTTCACTTTAATATAGAAAATGCAGAGGAAGTTGAGTGAACATTTCCTTAATTTCAGTTTGCTAAGCCCACTTTGGCTGATGTAAGAGACTGCTGAGGCTTACATGTGCAGAGACTTCTGGGCCTTGGCGGCCTCGTCCTTGGAGCTGTAGCGCACCACAGCGTTCCCTTGGGTCAGGTTGAGGTGGAATGTGATCAGGGGGCCGTGCTGCATGCACAGGGTCCGCAGAGTCGAACCATCAATCTGGAGCACAGTAGAAAACAAAAGTTGCAAAAAATTCCAGTTACAACTAATATCTGAGTTTATTCATCTGTATATTATGCTGTATTTTCAGTCACTATTTATTTCCCTTACTCACTGTCAACACTATTTTGCCCTTTATGGTTTTCTGTCTTTTTTGAGTACTGTTGTACTTACATTTCATCTGCCTAAGACCTTTGTTTTTTCATCTCACTTTTTTTTCCCTGAGACATGACACTGATCCATGACCAGATCCAAGGTGCCAAGGACAAGGGCAGACTGCAGCATATCATTCACTCTGCAGAGAAGGTGATTGGTTGCAATCTACCTTCCCTCCAGAAAAGATTGTGGCTGACCAAACTGTTTCAGACGCCAGCCTCTGGCATCATGTAGTTTGAGATCTTCGGGCAGGGGTCTCCTGTCTGTTCCTGAGTCCAGGATGAAAACTAAGGGGGCCTATCAGGGCCCCGAGGCTCTGGAACAACTTGCCCGAAGAAATTAGGTTGTCTGAGTCAGTGTCTTCGTTTAAGTCTCGTCTCAAAACACATTTTTATCTGAAAGCATATCCTGATTTTACCTGAACTGGCTGTTTATTTTACTATTTATTTTATTGCTTTTCTGTATTTCATGCGTTTTATTTCTTTATATTTCGTCATTCACTGTGTTATTTTATTTTTCTTGTTGTGAAGCACTTTGTACTTTGTTTTGATAAGTGCTCTATAAATAAAGTTTTATTATTATTATTATCTATATATAATATCTTGTCAATTTTACATTTTATATTTACAATTCCGCCAGTGTACAATTCTTTATATGTTTATTGCTTTGCACCAAAATACCAAAGCAAATTCCTTGCATGTGTAAACCTATTTGGCAATAAAGCTGATTCATCTTTGATTTCCTAATATTTACATGCTGGCTCTACTCACAATACACTGTAGCTTCATTCTAGCAAGAATTCACAGCACAGAGTACGTACTTGTGGGGTGAGATTCCTCAGCACCAGCCAGCTGCTGGTCCTGTTAGAGCTGTCAGTACTCCAGGTGGTTCCCTCTGTAACAGAAAGTGAGACACAATGTTCAAAATGTAATTTCCTGTTAAACCATTTGTGTTAGATTTTTTTAAAGCCACTGTCAAGTCCTGTGAGCTCTGGGCTAAAAGACCAGAGAGTTTAACTTTTTAAACAACAGAGGAAAATGTGACACCTTACACCAACTGCCATCTATTTTCATGTTTTTGTCTGCACTACTAAAAGTAGTGTCTTCAATCTGCATGAACTTAGATGTGTCAAAACAAGGTCACATGTATGCTGTTTAAATAAGGCTCCTGGCAGAGCCGGTAAACCTCAAGATGTCAGTTTAGCAGGGTGTGTTCCCTCAGCCTTTATATTGCGAGTGCTGTGAGTGCACAGTCGCAGCTGTGAACTTTGCCACACCTACGCATCTTCAGTCATGTCTGTATTTGCTGGGTGTGAAATAACATCATAGTGACATTGATATTATGTTGATTTTTGTTGCTTTCACTGGTGAAAATTGCCTTCAATTCAAGGCATTATTGAAAGTCCTTGATTTACTCTCACAGATTTTGTAAATGGCTTTCAATGCTGCAATCTCAGCAGCATGTCTGTTTCTTCATAAGTTAATAGACTAAAGATTGCAATGATGTTAATATGTTTTAAGGAGATTTAGTCCTGTTAAGGAAGTGTCAATACACTTAGCAATGGTTCCCATGTATAGAATTTATATGGCCAGCCAACATAAAAAGATACAACATTTCGGTATTGTTTTTTTCTTTCATTATTATGCTTTGAAATGCTGCTGTAATGAGTGGTGCATGAGTTTGTGACTGAGATAGATTCAAGTCAGTTCCACTAGGTGCTTCTAATAGAAATTAAGTAAGTACATTGTGGTTTAGAGAAGAGTGCTCACCAGAGGCGTAGGAGCCGCTCCAGCCTTGGCCCAGGCCAAGAGAGTTGCCCCCCCAGGTGGAGGAGTGCTTATTGTTGGTGAGGCCTGGCGGGGGCCGGGAAGGGGCCGTGGTGCTGCGTGGCCCTTGAGGGACTTTCCACAGCTCATGGGACAGAGAGGCTTGGCTCTGGGAGATGGGCCCTGGGGACCAGGTGGACTTCATATCAGACAGTTTACCTTTACATGGAGAGAGAACAGTTTAGAGAAGATCAGTAACAGACGAAGATGTAACGTTACAACTAAGCTGGCTGACTGAAGTCACAGGCTCAAAACAAGGCATTTATGTTCCTGGTCCTTTTACACCAAAATTACAATCAACCAAAATTTTAAAACATGCAAAAGAGTTGCACATTTGGACCAATAAAAATGTGCACTGCATCTACATTAAATCTTTCTGCTGTAAAAGTGAATGTATTCATAATCCAAAAGAATGTTAAAATACACACAAGCACTAATATTTTCAATTGTATTTTTCAGTTTCAAGTACCCCTGTTCTGGACTTGTGGAATCCCTGCCTTCCTTCAAAACTTTTGTAAATGCAAAAACAAAACAAAAAAATGTTTCAACAAACAGTTTATTTTAAGAATCACATCTCAACTGACCTATTCACAAAGTAATGACCTGAATTCTTTGTGTTTCTATCTTAAAGCGTGTGGGCGCGCACACACGCACACACACACACGGTGTGTACTGATGTCATGACCAGCTGGGGCGAGGCTTGTTTTATTGTGGAATGGGGCAAAGAGGCAGGGATGGTTGAAGGTCACATTTAGGTGAGGTTGCTGTCTTAGCATTGGTAAAGGTGAGTCTAAAGACACTGAGGGAACAAGTTTAGGTGTGACTTGGAGTAAGAAGGGTCATAAATATGGGTCAGGGGTCGGGTAAGGTTTAGGATAAGTAGGCAGTCTAAGACAGTGTTGTATCAGGGCACGTATTTGGATGAGGAGAGGTTTAGCAGGTCCACACATGGAGGGAAGATACTCTGGATGTGTACCTGAGCTGTCTCCATCAGAGGACGACAGACTTAAAGAGCTAGAATAGCCACTGACTGGCCAGTCACTTCTGGTTGGAAGCAGAGAGCCATTCTGAAGTGGAGGAGCTGGGGAAGTGGCTTTATGGTCGTAGACGTAACAGTGTTGTGACCGAAGACAGAGAGAAAAAACAAAAAAACAAGTAACTTCATGTGTGCATCAGTATGAACACATGCTATTGGGTCCTGCGGTGTAGTAAAGATAGTAACATGTGTCAGCTTGTGTAAGTGAAGTAATTATTTATTTACGATTGATTCACTTTACACAGCATGTTTTTGGTTTAGGGTTATTGTCTTAAATTGATATCTGTGGCCTTGCCTCTGTTCATATCTCCATTCCTGTCCCGCAGCAGGTATCGATTGACGTCATGGATGTTGGTGTTGATGGTGGGACCACTGGGGACACTGCCAGGGGTCATGTTGGGGTCATTCTCAGGGTCGATGTTCTGAAGGCCCTTCCATGGTACACCTGGGCAGAACTCTAAGGAAGCAAAATAAATGTTTTTTCAAACAACAAGATCAGATCTTGATGAATTTAAAGCCATCTCATGACTTCCTGAAAATTGAAACAATTCACATAAACCTCTAAACCACAGCTTTCTTAAAAACTTAATCTTAGACTGATGCAACTTCTGCAGAAAATATTAAATTAATTAGTCAGTTCCTCTTTTTTAATTTTTTTTTTATACATTGTAGTAGCACAACATTAGCATTATATTTTTAACTTGTACTGTTTTTCATACAGTATGTAAAATCTATGTGGGCAGCCTACAAAACAGATTTGTCCTCAAACCAATATATTTTGCTTTTTTTGTATTTACATCATTTTATCTGGATCTCCATTAGCTGCAAAAACAGTAGCTGCTGTTCTTGCTGAGGACCATGAATTAGACTCTCAAAAGTCCCTGTGGATTTGCAGGTGACCAAAGGCTGTTTTTACTGAAGACATTTTGACATGTCACAGGAGAAAAAGCACAGGTGTAAATAATTAAATGAATGATTCATAGATATTTATTTGCATCGTGTCCTCACCTGGGGGCCAGTTAATGTTGGTCCCATTGGAGATCTTTTCATTGGGGCTCTTGCCCTGGCCCCAGCTGTCCGGGGGCACCAGGGGGCTGTTGGGGGACTCAGAGCTGGACATTAGATTGTAAGGGCTGTATGAGTCCTCCAGCTGGGGGGGCTTTCCAGGGGGGCCCAGGCTAGAGGCAGAAGATATGGCACCTAGTATACGCATAGACAAATAAGAAAATAAACTGAACTTTAGTTACTTCATAATGAGGGCACAATATATGAAAATACTGTAAAGTTAAAAAACAATATACTGGTTTTCTTTTTGGGCAGGTTATAGGCATTATTTTGTATGGCAGACTCTATATATCTCTATATCTCAAATGTTAAAATGAAAATCGTAGGAGTCAACAAGTTAGTGTCAATTACATTGTGTCTCATCTCAAAACAATATACAATCGTACTTTGCCAGGTGGCTAAAATTATTCATGTGTGTTCCTTGTGTGTGGATATGTACTTCAGTCATACCACATTGGCCTAAATATAAGAAAGCCTTTTTTCCCTAGAAATTACATTTGAAAAAAATTATATTGGATGTCATATTATATTCAAGGACTTAACATTTCCATGATCCCTGTCTAAAAAACCTGTTTGGGTGAGGAAAGGTTTAGCAAGTTGTGCACCTGAGCTATTGGTGAATGACAAGCTGAAAGAGAAAGAGCAGCTTTTGTCTGACTTGTCACTTCGAACAGGAGGCATTCTGACACCTCAGGATAAGTATTTTTTGGTGTGTGATTCTTAGCTGACAATGAGCTTGGAGTCAGAATGTGTGAAAAGAACAAATGCACAGAGAAAAGACTGATGAGACCTCAAGTGTTGTGATGACAGATGCAAGTGACAACAAGCTACTGTCAGTTGCTGCATTTCTCACCGGCAAACAAGTCAGAGAGGCTCAAATGTGTGAGGATGGGTGGCTGACATTATCGATAATGATTTTAATCGTGTTAAATACAGCACTTGAGAAAGTCACTTATTATCGAGTTACTCACACTTTTCTATAAAAGCTGTATTAAAAATAAGTCTTAGTTATACTGTTTACTGTTGCACACTTAACAAATTTTCAAAAATCTCTAACAAACCCAAAAGTCCATCCATCTCTCCTGTATATAGAACTATTGTATCTACTAAAAGTAATGACATTTTTCAAATTCAAATCCCTGTTGAATTACAGCTGCTACTGTAACAAATTTGCAGGGGGACGGTACAGATTCTGTATAATGTGTGCACATTTAAGATGGCATGGGAATTTATTTATGTGATAACTTCATAGTAAAGATGGTTTCATTTTTACTTGAATACTGTATGTACAGTTTATGTGTGAATGTGTGCATGCCCACCTATGTTTTTCTTCAACGTACCGTGCTTATTGAGGTTGTTCTCCATGTTTGAGGAGTTGCCAGAGAGGCTGTCCATGGAGTTGGAGTGTGTCCACTGGGACAGGCGAGATTGGGGCTGATGGGGCTCCTTCAGGGACAGACCCCCAACCTCCATGCAATTTACATTCATGTTTGGATTCAGTCCAGCTGCAAACACGCAAAAAATAATCTTTTAATTTATTCATAATATGTAAGTCAGTGGTGGAAGAGTTATTTTTTCATCCATTAACAAAATCCAGTCAAAAAAAAAAGAAGAGGAAAAATCCACATTTTAATTGCACAAAAGAAATGCTCATCTATCCTCATTTAGGGGACAACATAGGTATTGATATGGTGTCAGAAGATGGAAGACCCTAAATGTGAATCTGCATGTATTTCTCAAAGAAAAATCACTTTGGACTGATGTGATGTATGTATGAATTGTGGCTGGCCACAATGTATTGCATGACAAGTTTGCTACCTCAAGGGCTGCGGAAGAAAATTGCTGCTCTCAACAAGCAAGCTACATTTTGTCAGATTCACAGTGTTTGAGCAAAAGTGACCGCCAAAGAATTTTCTTCAAACTTGTGTTGTTCCCATCCCAGACTCACAAAGAGGGTAGGTGCCGTAGGCGTTGGGCGAAGACGGCGGCTCTTTGGTGTGCAGTGTGTCGGTGAGGCCTGGAGCCTGGTGTGGGCCTGTGAAGGGGTCCAGGGTTGATTTGCTGGAGCCAGGGCCTCCGGTGGGGCCACCGGGGGGATGCAGACCAGCAGAGGAGGAAGAGGAGGAGGAGTGAGAGGGAAGTTGCTGCTGCTTCATCAGCAGCGCCTGGTACAGCTGACGCTGGTGCTGCTGGATCTGCTGCTGCATGTTGGTGATTGTACGTGCAACCTGACAGAGAAGAGAAGCAGTGTCACAACAATGCATCATAAAAATAAGTTTTTGGCAATGTTGGGGAGAAAAACAAGAAGATTAATCAAATTTACGTGGTGGCAAAAGCAAGATAGATGGAAAAATAAGGAAGATAGAGAAAGAAAGAGGGAGAAGGAAGAAAAACAGTTGAGGTTAGAAGGCAAAAGATGAGAAAATAAGAGGGTGAAAAGGTGTTGGACAAATGAAGGTGGGCAGTGAAAAGAAGCAAAAACAAAAAACCAAGGGAGAAGGAGGGGTGATATGCAGACATAAGATTATTAAAAGAAGAAGTTGAGAAAAAAGGGTGGGAGAAACAAGCACTTGTTCACAAAAGCATCCCCTCTTTCAACAAGCTTTATCTTCAAGAAGGCCACTGATATCTGTCTATCAAAAGAAACACATTTAAAAAAAAAAAAGGAGAACAAACTATTTCTCCTTTTCACAAAAGGATTGGCCCATATTCAACGAGAAGTAACCTGTTCCCATGAAGATCTTAAAGTTTGAGCAACTCCTGTTGTAACAATGCATCTTTTTTTTTCCTCTGTTGTTGATATAGTCTCATGTGAGAATCAAAACATTTGTTGAGAAATAATGAAGCTGTGTCAGCTTTTTGAGTCAGTGCTCACATGGAGTCACGCATAAAATGAATGACCTTTATGATCATACTTTTTGTTGGTGTAATGATGCATTTGTTGACTCACTTGCTGCTCTTGTTGTCTAATGGGGCCCGAAACATTGCGTTGCGCCTGCATCATCTGCTGCTGGATTTGTAAACGCTGGTACGCCTGAATGAAGGGAACCAAAAGGACAATACAACGGGCAAAAATACATTAATGGGAGGGAAAAAATAAAACAAACTAGGAGAGAGGGGTCAACTGTTTCTACTTGATAAATATTTTGTTATTTTAACCCATTTTAGCTCTAATTTCACACGTTTTCAAATGGACACATTCTTAATTCTTTTTTAGATGTTTGCCAGTCAATATCAGAAATGAAATTAAAAACTAACATCAAGACATTACAAAATGTCAAACATGTTTTGGTATTGTTGGTTTCATCTCCTTTCCATTTAGATTAAAGCCTGGATCTTCAAAAAAAAAAAAAAAAAGAAAGGACAAAAAAGACACATTCTCAAGTACACGCTGCGCTACAAATAAAAATGGAAAGAGGGACTCACCATTTGCAGTTGCTGAAGTTGGTACAAGAGAGTCATTTGTTGAGGGTTTATTGGTGAGGTTAAAAGTGCAGGATTCAGACCAATGTTTTTTGCTGCAAACTGCAAGAGCTGTGCTTGGACCTGGGGGGGGCAGAAGGAAAGATAGTTATTCATTGCAAATGGCAGCTTCTGGCAAGGTAAAACTCGTCACTACTACATGTGTGCAAAGAGGAAAAGAGATGAGAAAAGGTCTGCCAGCAGAGTCTTCTAGCCAAGAGGTTCTAACAGGCATAGTATGGTTCCCAAAAAAAGAACTTTTAGTGATGTTTTTGCCAGGTTTTACAATATAGTTCTGCTGATTTACTTCTAAAATAATAGGCTGAAATGATAGTACAGGTTTTAGATTCTTGTCAAGCATATCAGATTGTGCCTATGTTGATCACTGTAAAAAAAAAAGTTGAGAATACTTATGTCAAAGTCTCTGTTATTGTCATCACATTTTTTTAAACAATATTTCAACATCCATATGATGCAGCATAAATAAATTACAGCCACATTCACAAAGTCAGGGTACAGGTTTAACAGAGTAAGGCATGGAATGAGAGTACTATCGTAGAAAAGGTTTCAATCGTAGTCATCTGGACACTGTTTTCAGAATCAAGACGTTTCGGCTCCCATCCGGAAGTCATTCTCATTTGTGAAAAATGGAACTGAGAACTACTAGTAGAGAAATCAATATTTACAAATTTGGGTGTCAAATCATGTTCCCATGGTTATGGGACAAGCAGTACAATCTGCCAGCCAATGTTTACCTGGTCCTGTGTATTATCAACTGATATAGTTCCATGTTACACATCCAATATGTACATCCTTATGTGTGTATATCTACCTGAGGGGAGAGAAACTGAGGCACTTGAGCACGTAGACTAGGCTGGGAGGAGCTGAGAGGTGGCACTGGTGGCTGAGGAGGCTGCTGCTGCTGCATGGCCCGGGTTTGTGCTGCTCCACTACTGCCAAACATTCCACTGGGCATCTATAAGCAGGAATCAATGAAACTTCTTCAAAACCTCCACATTTATTCAAATTACTGAAGCCATTTCACGCCATTTTGTTGCTGAAGGGCTGAGCCACTGAATTGGAAAGAAATGTGTGTATTCTTGACCACTCCAGCAAACAATTACAGAATACCTCAAGAGTAAGGCCAAGAGTTGAGCATCCAACTGTCAAGCCTTTATCCATTTGAAGGGTTCATTCAAAACACGACTGAGTGCACTTGAATCGGATGAAAAAGAAATCTTAACGTGCACTCAAAAGCCTAGCATGGGTCGATGATATTCCCAGTCCACATAGCAATGTCTAAAAACATTTCTATCCTCAAGGTCTAACTTCATACTACACCTAGTGCACCAAAGCATATACTGAACACTAACTGAGAGCAGCTAGAATGAAATTGTGACTATTTTGATTTATCAAATGTCCCAAAACAATTAGCCTGTAAAAGGCAACTTCATCCACATTTCCGATCCCATGTTGTTGATTGATCTTTTTATTCAGTGCAAAAAAAAAGGATGGGCTTACAGTGCCTTTGTTTGGGTTTCAAGGACATACTGTAGTTTTTCTGGGCCGTGGCTGCCTCTGGGGTGATATTTGACAGAGCATAACTATCTGATTTCAATGAGCACTTAAGGCAAGGTCACACACACATAAGTGAGTGAGAGAAAAGTGGAGATTTGGGAGAGCGCGTGGGTAGAGCGGTGTGTGTAAAACAAATTCGATTTATCTGTGATATCTTGCCATCACTACATCATATGCACTTAAATCCTGCACGAAGCTATTCATTTTTAAAATGCTGGTTATGTATTTCCAGTGTGATAAATACAGACTGTTGATCAAAATATGTTTTGCACTGACTAAGGTTTGGTAGCGAAATCTGTCAGTATATTCCGTTGTTTGTAAAGCAGCTGTTCAAATGTATTCAAGTCCTCAAATGCTTACATTTTTTGTCTCAAATTGTGGATCACAAATTATGTTTTCCTATCTATAAACTCTCTTTTTCACTATACTTTAAAACAGAGGAAAATAAAATGAACACTTGCTCAAAATTCACACAATCTCAACAATGTTGTATGAACATGAACAGAACATTATAAGCTTCACAAAGGTTGAATTGTGTAATACTGTCAGGTGTTTCTGTTATTTTTCCCAACTCAAGTTAAGTTCTGTGACAGTGTGTAGTATAACTGTATGTGCTCACTATATTACCTGTCTGTTGTTCAAGTTTTGTATGACCAGCCCCGAGTTGCCCTGTCCCAGACCCTGCCCAGGAAGGCTACTGTTGGCCAGGGGGAGCTTCAGGCTGGGGGAAGGCAGAAACGGTGATGGAGGGGCGTCATCTGACAGAACACCATCCTGCGCCAGAGAAAATAAATGGTTGATGGGGAATAAAGAGAAAAGAAAAAAACATTGATTATTACACATTGCAAACATGAATGATTAAGGGAGATTAAAAGATTAGATTAAAAGTTGTACTGATAACAGCAATGATAATCAGATAATGAAAACACTCATCATTTCCAACAGATGTTTTGAAAAGGCCTGATGGCTGTTGCTTAATGCCTTACCTTGTCAAGAAAGGTGGTGCGGTCGGAGGGGTCTTTGGAGAGTGCAGAGGGCCGACACACCAGGGGCTTGTTCATGCCGTTGCTGTAATCGGACATGCCCATGCCCCGCTTGTCCAGGTCCGTCTTCTTCTCCAATAGGGCGCCTGGGAGCAGAAAGGAGGACGGTAGATTTATTATAAAGTCTAGACAAGGAAATATACTGTGGCATAACATCAAATTATAATGTTTCTATGCATTTGGTCTAGAGTGATGTATTTTAAATGTCCTTTTTGTCTTTAATAAATATTAATATGTCTATATACATTTTGGGTATGCTGGTATTTGACAGTAAGCACTCACTGAAATCAAATACCACACCTACAAAGAAAAGTATTGCTTTGTATTATTTCCTGTTGAATTGAAGTGGAAATGCAGCAAAAGAACTGAATTCTGATCTTAATTCCTCAAAAAGTAAATCAGCTGCGTATTTATGCTGTCACATTGAGTAAAAGGACACATAGTCTACACAAATATGTTAGTGAACTTACTCATGGCCTGGTCAAGATTCATGTTGTTGCTCTTCAAAGCCTCCTCAGCAGGGTCTCTCTGTGACACATGGATAACATAAGCCTGTCAGTGACCGTGGTTTAATTGCAGGAAATAGTCTGATTTTTCCCTTTTTAACAGCTTTCTAAAGTTTAGATGTCTGTATTTATCACCGGACGGTTTATTCCCCCCCTTGATTGATTGTGTACATCTTCATGTGTTTCTACACTGTACAGCAGAGGATTCTGTATTTAATCCAAAAATAGTAGAACATTTGTGGCCCTGTTTGGTAAAAAAGAAAGATCTGCCTAAAAGAAAGCGTGTCAGTAGCTATGTGCCAGTGTGAGAACTTCTTTCTAAATATATTGCCT
Organism: Siniperca chuatsi; assembly: GCF_020085105.1. Lineage (NCBI taxonomy): Eukaryota > Metazoa > Chordata > Actinopteri > Centrarchiformes > Sinipercidae > Siniperca > Siniperca chuatsi. The sequence continues at coordinate 18,845,157 of NC_058044.1, forward strand.
CCATACCGGAAATCCCATGTCAGTGAGCTGTTTGATAAGACGGTTCATGATCCACGCCTCATCTGGCTTGCTGCCCATCTTCCCCTGACAACACAAAAAACAAAATATTAAAATATTACATTTTATTAAATATAAATGACAATAATTGACATCATTGACATCTGGCAGTATATTTATGACAAGAGTCAGGCGTGTTCTCTGACCTTGCTTGGACCCTTCTTGGGTCCATTGCCCCAGGAGTTGCAAGAAGAGCTGCTCTCCTGGGAGGTGGGGCTGTTCCACATGTCCCCATCCTCAGTGTCCCATTGGCCAGTAGACATGCCCATCTCCTCTCCTCCACTTCCCCAGCTATCTTGCATAGGTTTGGGGCCTGAGAAAGAGATGAAATAACATCAAAGAACAATAAACATTTTGTTGATAATCTGTTAGTGTTTTCGTATCTGTGATGTAGCCTACATGCACATTGAGAATGCACAAGCCATTTCAGAGGGTGAGCAGCAGGTAATTTTCAACCTGACCACTTGGTGTCACTTTTGCCATTTGGCATGCTGTGTTTCACTCCCCACACCTCCCTCTACCATTGCCAACATTTCAAACAGCACAAATAACCAAGACCTACTGATGCGTGGAATTGCTTTAATCTTGTAACACTCCAGTAGCACTAACAAAAACCTTCAGAATTGGCACAAATGGTACAGGTCTGAAGAAACTTCCTGATTTTGTTCCCTTAACTGAAGTGTGGCAGTGCACACATACTGGGTATAACTATCTTACAGGGGGTGTGGTACCACTGGACACAGCTCAAATCTCAAATGCCTTAATTGTCAAGGTGACAATTATTCTGACATTCTGAACAGGAAAAGCTAATTTACATTGTACCAATGTTCCAAATGCCACACAGTCTGTACCATAAAACTGGAACCAGTGCAGTTTATTATGTGTGGTATTGTGTGGACTTGCCTTGTACACCAGCACATGTTAAACTAACCTACAACAACAATCTCTTCTGTGTCACAGTTTGTTATAGTAGTATAGCAGCAAGAATGGGTGTGTGAGTTTGATCATTAACTGATGGCACTGAACACAGTCCTGCATTCTGGTACATGCTGATTTCCCATGGTTGATATCATGCATCACTACAAATATTATTTATCTGTGGGTGTTACCTGGCTTGCAGGGTGCAGAACCTGGGGGTCCGTTGGCCCTGCCATAGGGTCCAGAGGGCTCATGGCCACCGTCTCCCCATCCTCCTACTCCCCCTGGGGGCTTGCCCCAGGCAGAGGTGCCATTGTCCACAGTTGACGTTGGAGCTGCTGGCTCTCCCCAAGCAGGCTCCGGCTTGGGTTGAACACTGGGAAGCTCTCCCCAACCTGGAAGAAAGAGGTGAATTTTAAAAATGATAAAAATTAGTTTCACTGCATTAAAATCTTCATCCACTAGCAATTTTTGCTTTTAAATTGCAGTTATACATCATTCCCCTTGAGTTATTCCTTGAGTACTAAACAATGGAAAGATGCTCCAAAGTAGTAAGAATTTAAATGTCTGAAAACACCTTGGCTTCAGTGAGGCCTTGAAACCTGCATTATATTTATGCACATGTCTGTCTTTAACTGTCTTTTACCAAAAACTATATTATGATAATCCAAGCAACTGAAAACCACTGCACTGCTTGACACTACTGAAATTCTCTTTTTTGTCACATTGTCTTTTCAGGCCCTCATGATGAGCTGTAGTGACATGTTTATAAGAGAGAAACAGTAAGCTTGTCAGTTGAGATAGTGCCATGCTGTCTATATATAGAGGCCTTTCATGCCAGCCTCCTCCTGACAGCAGCAGGCCCTTGACCAGCTCAGTCTGGCTCGTCAGGTGGTGTGTGTGTTTCATGTTCATATATCCTGGTGGGGACTTTAACCTGAATGCACACTAACCCATGGGGACTTGTGTCACTGAGGGGACAAAAATTGAGGGCCCCATGGGTAGAGACTGTTTTTAGAGGGTTAAGACTTGGTTTTGGGGTACAGGTTACAATTAGGTTAAGGTTAGGCATTTAGTTGTGATGGTTAAAGTTAGGGTAAGGGCCTAGGGAAAGCATTATGTCAATGACTGTCCCCCACAGGGATAATGAAAAAAGTGTGTGTGTGTGTGTGTGTGTGTGTGTGTGTGTGAGAGAGAATGTGTAGGAGGAGGAGATGGATGAAAGCAGCAACTCAGGCCCGCCAGTACAAGCTCTTCCACTCTTCTCTCTTTATCTCTACTGGCTTCAGTAAAGATGGGTGATTAGGTATAACTGTGCTCAGCACAAGTGTGTCTTAAGGTGGTCATGATGCTCTTTGGTAGGTGCAGTGCAGTTTGGCAAACAGCAGGGGGCAATAGTCTCATTCACAATCAAAAGGAGAACAGAATGTTGTGCATTAAATCTGTGCCATGTCTATATGCATGCAAGACTTATTTGTACAGACTGCGGCGCTAACTTTTGCTTGCTGTACAGTTTTAATTATGTATGCATGAGCATTAAGAAGCCCTCAATACCTCTGAGACTATCTGCTTAATAATCACTGAGAGAATTATTTTAAGGAATAATCTTTGAATTGAATAGCCATTGTTGCCAACAATACGTTTTATTAGTAATTTAGCCACTTTATGTGTCGATGAGTGAAAACAACTCTCTATTTAAGTTTTGTCTATCTCCAAACTCATTCGGCTCATTTTCAAGCCAAGTCTAAAGCTCAATATCATTTAATAAAACATACTTGCGCTGTCAAATAAAAACTTTGGATCTCTAAAACGTCAGGTTTTTCTTTTTGAAAATCTGCTAGATACATACATAGTGCATTTTTAAACATTCAAGTATCTTTTGCATTGGTTTTAAAGAAATTAGGAACTTTAACACTTTCAGAATATCAAATATTGCTTAAATTAAAATTTGAGGTTTTTAACACAACAGCACAGCCATACTATGTTACCTGGGTTGGCGAGGGGGGGTCTACCCTGGGGGCCCGCACCTGGATGTGAGGCGCCATTGTTGGGTGACCCATTGTTGTTTCCATGGTGTTGCAGGTGAGTTGGGGGTTGGCCATGATGGGGATGGTGGTGCATGTGGTGAGCGTGATGGTGATTGTTGTTGCCAGGGCCGACAGAGTGATTGTTGTTGTTATTGTTGGGGATAATCACTCCACCATTTTTACTGGGAGGTGGGCCGCTGTTGCCTTGGTTACCATTGGGATTGTTACGATCCCACATGTTGACAGTCTTGTTGTAAGTGCCGGGATCACCCCAGGTGGACGTTCCGTCGTCAATCTCCATCTTCCTGCGGATGGAAGGAGGGGAGGGCTCTTCCCAGCCAGTGGGCTCCATGCCCTGGTCCTGTTTGCTAGCATTGCTCCAGCCAGATGGATTCTGCTTCACAGAACCAGGACCACCCCATGAACCAATGCTGCCACCTCCTCCGCTGCCAGTGCTGCTGCTGCTGCTGCTTTCCTGGGTCTTGGAAGAGCCCCAGCCTCCCTGCACTGGGCCATTGGCACGTGAGGTCTCCCCCCAGCTGCTATTATTCACAGTAGGAGTAGGCTTACCCCAGCCTCCTCCTCCTCCTCTATTTCCTCCTCTGGGGCTTTCTTTCCATCCGCCACCTCCCCCATTCCCTCCTTCTCCTTCCCACATGCTGCTGGAGGACCCATTGTTCTTGACCTCTGCCTCTCCCCATTCCCCTGTGCTGGAGCCATTGGGGCCCCCATTACCGTTTCCCCAACTGTGGGAGCTTTTGGGGCCCTCTCCCCAGCTAGTAGACTGACTTTTCTTCAGGCCATCGTCCCAACTGGGAGACTTGTCCTCAGAACTCCAGGATGGTGTGCCTCCATTTCTAGGACGATTGGTAGGCAAAGGGTCTCCCCAGCCACTGGTAGTGCCATTCAGGGCTTTGCTGAGTGACTGTGGGGGGTCCCCCCATCCTGATCCAGTCTGGATTGGCTGAGGTGGAGGAGCTCCCCAGCCAGAGGATGGTGATCCTTCACTGTCAATTTTTCCTCCAGACCCAGGCCTCTGACTGGGGCCAATGTTTGGGTTGATGGTACCTCCATTGGTGGATGAGGGTCCACCATTAGAGCTAGAGCCCCCTAAGGTGTCTGAGCTGCTGTTGCTCTTCCCATCATCACAGTTGGCTTCTTCCATCTCCCATACAGTGTGCTGACGGATGGGGGTCTGTCCCCAACCAGAGTTACTCAGCACCCTAGGGTCCAGGTCCTGCCGGGGTAGCAGAGGGGAAAAATCCATGCTGGAGGACCTCTCTCTGTGGTGGGATCGACCTTCACTGCTATCCCCACTATCCTCGCTTGCTGGGGCTGTTCCAGGCTGCTGACCCCATGAGCTAAGTTGCTGCTCTTGGCCTGAACCAGAACTACCAGCATCGACTGAGTCCCAGCCTTTAGATGCATCTCCGCCACCAGAGGATTTCCCCCAGTCACCCCAGCCACCACTTCCACTACTCCCACCACCACCACTGCCTTGGCGGCCCCAGGCAGAAAGGCCTCCAGAGGGAGTGGAGTCCCAGCCTGAGTCCTTGGGAGAGTCAGCTGCCTTGGTTTCTCCACTACCCCATACAGAGCTGCCTGTTGTGTCCCCATTGAGCTGGGATGATTCAGTGGGTGACTGGCCTCCCCAGCCAGTTAACCCATGGATAGGGCTCATAGGCTCCTGAGCTTGCTGTTGTTGCTTAGTGTGGTTTGGTCCGTCACTGTTAAGGTTAGCAGACTCCATATTGAAGGACAAGCTTGTGTTGGTTGAAGCATGCTGTTGATCATTTTCATTAGCACTTATAATGCCAACCCAACCTCCCCCACCATTATCAGCACCTACCAGGCTCCCATTTCCCATGTTTCCATTGCCATTAATACCTGGTGGGAGGGATGGGGAGTTTGACACCCCATTGGGGCCAATACCACCACCTCCACCACCCTCATGGCCCAGAACAGGCCAGGCTGATGGGTTGGCATTGGGATTGAGGTTCAAGTTAAAATTGGGAGAGCCCCAGTTATTGGGCGCTCCTACTCGGCCACCATTCATACCATCTTGTTTCCCATCTGAGCCCCAGCCTCTATTACCAGCTAATGTGTTGGCTGACCCAGGTCCCGTCATCATGTTATTGTTAGCTTTCAGAGAGGAGTAGTGGGCCTGCTGGCCTGCGGCACCTGTGGCCATACTCAGAAAACTACTACTACTGGTGGTAGTGATAGCACTGGTGTCTTGGTTAGAGCAAGCTGAGCCCAAGGGGCATTCTGGTGCTGCAGGGTGGCTGGGGTCACTGCTGCGGCTGATGGAGGGCCAAGAGTCTGTGTCACTTTTGTCAATAATCACTTTGTCCCAGCTGTTGGCACTGGAGGGGCTGTCAACTGGCAAAGAGGCTCCCCAATGAGAGGTCTCATACTGGGCAACAGGGCCACTCTGGAGGGATATGTCTATTGAGAGGGAGGGAGAGAGGGAAGAGAGGAATACAAAACAGGAGGTAGGTGGAGATGGCGAGTCAGTCAGAGAGAAACAAAAGAGGATTTGAGTGACAGAAGATGCAGAAATGCAAGAAATAAAGACGAGAGACAGGGGTAAAAAAAACAAACAAAACAAAAGAGAAGAAAAAGGGGGGGTGGGTGGAGAAAGAAAAAATACATTAGTTTAGACTAAGAAAAATCATGTAACACAGCCCCCGTTAGTCCCCTGGATCAATTTTATCTTCTTGGATGGTTAATGGTAGCTATCAGACTTGGCACGATGAGATGGTCACACTTGCACATTCCACAATCCAACACATAAAAGAATGCACAGCCAAGCGTACTACATGTCATATCAGCTGTGGCATATCCATATATCCTTGCCCTGGTGCAGTCATCCAAACAGAAACAGGGAGATGGAGCTCTCACTTTCTTTCCTTTATCCATCCCTCTTTCTCCTCACGTTTCACTTCTCTTTCCAACTCGTTTCCTCTTCCCTCGCTGTCTTGTTTTGCCCCTTACTTCCTTCTCACTCTCTAGCTGCCCTTATCTATTTTTATAAACCACCCCCTTCCCCTATTCTCTCTGTCCATGTCTCCTCTCACTTTCCCCCCCACCTCTTTCCTCACCCTTTAATTTCTCCCTCTCTCCCCTCTGCTCTCCTCTAACACCCAGCAGTGAAAGGCCCATCCGTCTCCATCGTGGTATTTGCTAGTTGGGGCTGTGGAGGGAAGCCTAAGTGGAACGCTGCTCATTTATTGGAATGAAACCAGGACGGCTTCTCATCCATCACTCCCTACGCTTCGCCAGGCCTACTCCTCCTCCAACTGCACTGCACTAAGAAACCACAAAACACTTCCTCCAAGCTTATATGAATATCTGTGTGTCTGCTGACTTCTCACTACCAGCATATACATAATATTATATGTGTATGCGTGCACATATATTGTCCTACTACTTCCAGGCCTTTGATAGTGATCTAGAATTTCAGTACCACACTACCATAAACAGAGCATCTCCAACCATTCTCTAATCAACATGGTATCGCACACAAGCAATTTCATTAGGCACAAAAGCATCCCATCAGAGGGGGAACTAATAATAGACTGATTCAATGCTGTAAAGGGGTAATCAATCAGTGGGAGGCAGCTAATCAATGATCTTATTAATACTAGTGGGTGAGAGCAGGGAGACTATCGATCCAGCATGCAAACATCCTAACCACTAGGCCAGCCTCATTTAATGGGCTAAAAACCAATGAGACCACAGGCCAACCAAGCATATGAAGGGAGAAATTAATCCAGTAACTCTTACAGGAGAAAGAGAAATTAATGTATATTATAAAACTGTTTAAATGTGTACATGAAGTCTAAGTATATGACTTTGCGTGTTTTCCAAAATTTAGCAAAAGTGGACATTTCAGTGGTAAAACAGTAGATATGTTACTGCACGTAAAGTACTATGTATTCTTATTCAAACATCATATTTCTTATGAAAATATATACACCTAATACCTTTTGTAGGTGGCTGCAATACCAGACCATATACAACACAAGCAGTCCTCAACAAGCA